>NC_069501.1:1136341708-1136526708 GCF_027579735.1 Bombina bombina | reverse complement strand
AATAGAAACATTACATCTTTAATCACTGCACGATCTTTTTTATGCTATCTGTAACTCACTAGCTATTTCTTCTATAGTAGTTTTAGCGCTGGTGACCCCCCTTTCTTCCTCACACATATACATTATATATATATATATATATATATATATATATATATATATATACATACATACATATATACACACACATATATATATATATATATATATATATATATATATATATATATATATATATACATACATACATACATACATACATACATACACATATATATATACATACACACACACACATACATATATATATATATATATATATACACACACACACAGAGAGAGAGAGAGAGAGAGAGAGAGAGAGAGAGAGAGAGAGAGATGATCACATTCCTCAAAAAGCTGTAGTTTTCTAACTGTAAAAAAAAAAACATCTCAAAATCAACCAATGACTCCCTCTCCCCTTCCAAAAACATTTCTGTAGCATAGGGAACCCCCTCCAGACATAGTCCGCCCACCCGCCTTCCTCCTTCCCAAACCTCTCATAGCACTGCCGCACCGATACAGACAGGGCATAATCAGCATTACTCTACTATATGAAGACAGATGCCTTCTGCCCCCAGCTACAGTCTCCGCTTTCTAATCTGACAGCGAGGACCGCAGCATGCACTAAAGTTTTGGATATAGGTACCATGTCAACACAGTATTTAACTTAAGGGGTTAAAAAAACAACAACTTTCCAATACTTGTATTTTATAATTTGCTTTTTTTCTCTTGGTATCATTTGTTGGAAGAGCAGATGCACTACTGGGAGCTAGCTGGAAGCCAATAACAGACATATGTGCAGCCACCTATAGGTAGCTTCTGAGCCTACCTAGGTATACTTTTCAACAAAGGATACAAAAAGAACAAAACCAATTAGATAGTTTGTGTGTCATATAGATAACATTGTGCTCACTCCCATGGAGTATTTATGAGTCAGCACTGGCTAAAATGCAAGTGTCAAAAGAACTGAGGTAAGGGGGGGGCAGTCTGCAGCGGCTTATATAAAAGGTAATCACAGAGGTAAAAAGTATACTAATATAACAGTGTTGGTTATGCTAAACTGTGGAATGGGTAATAAAGGGATTATCTATCTTTTAAACAATAACAAATTTCAAGTAGACTGTCCCTTTAAATAGGAATCTGAGCAGCTTGAACAAATATGTGCTACAAATATTTTTGGCATCTGCAATGTTGATTTAATGTTCATTTTTTTATTATTTATCACAAGCTAATTGTATCCGATTATTCAGTTTTCTTCACAGGCACATAATGAATGAGAGTTTAATTATGCCAGTTAAACATCAGTCGTTGTGACATTTCATCAATCATGGATCTGCATGCCAGCAACCAATGTCAAAATGTGCAACACGGAATTGCTTCTCAAAGTATAAAATGTCAGACATCTTTCAGATGATTCTGTGTATGTGGCAAAACCAAATGCAATTCTATAACAAAGATTCAATCACATCACCTATACAGTTAGTAAAACAATACTACATTTCAATTTACACTAAACCTCATCACTGTACAGGTTATTAAAGGGACGGACATAAGCCATATTTTTTCCTTTCATGATTCATATAGAGCATGTGATTTTAAACAATTTTACAGGTTTACAACTATTTAATTTTTTTTGTTCTCTCGATATTGTTTGTCAAAAGGGATACCTAGGTAGACTCAGAAGCTGCTGATTGGTGGCTGCTCATATATGCCTCATGTTATTGGCTCTCCCAGTGCATACAGCGAGTGCCCAGTACTGTATTGCTGCTACATAAAATTGGTGCTATGCTATCATAGCCTCCTTTAGTAGAGCAAGCTACATTGAAACATGTCTTATGACAAAGTAACCAGGATAATGCCGAGTCGTTTAAATCTATTCCTATTTTACTTATTTTGCGCTTCTGCATCATAAACTGAGACTGTTGCAACATCTCCACAACTAGGATAATCTTTAGTACATTTTTGTTACGATATGGCCTTTTCCCCCCATTAACTCCTAAATTTAAACAGGATGCTATTCCTTACTTTACATAGAAATGTGTAAGAAAACAAAATACAACATTCAATAAAAAAAATTCACAGACAGAGAAATCATTTTCATATTTTTAGCAGCAACACATATACATATCCCCAGCTCTGAAATGCATATCATGTTGTGAAACATCACCAGTCATATCATGGGTTATACAAACTCCTTCCACACTTTGTGTATTCCAAGCTATGACATACTCTATTCTGGGCACAGGCATGACATTGTCTGCATGTCAATAATGCAGGGTATGAGGTCTGTCATGTAGTGAATAAGTGATATCCGTTTAGACGACAGAGGATATATGATAGGTACAACATGTATACAGCAAGCTGATAACTTTAAAGTCCTATAGGCACAGGCTAGTCCTAACAGCTATAGACCAAAATGCTCAAGATTAATGTAGGATTGCATTTGTTGTAAAGAAAAATATTTTGAACCTATGATAGATATAGAAATAAAAATAAACTCACTGGACTTACAGGTGAATGAAAATCTTTATTTCATGGTGATGTTTTGGGGTATGACCCCCCCCCCATCTTCAGACCAACAAGAGCAAGTGTACAAACAATTTATAGGATGTGATCCCATCCCCACAGGAAAACCCCCCCATCTGCTTGTCATGGGGACAATGGTAAACAAATAAAATGCAAATTCTGAGTATTATATACAATAGGAAGATATATCCCTTCAAGAAACAATCAAATGTGAAACAGAAGTGTATGTCAAAAAACTAAAATGTATACTTACCTGATAAATTATTTTCTTTCTTTCAGAATGATGATGGCCCATAGTCCTCCATAACATATGGGATATATTTCTCGCCACCAGGAGGAGGTAAAGAACCCATATTAGATCTTAAAATCCCCCCCACCTCCTTTCTCTCTCTTATTTTAACGTATAGCCAAAAAGAGAATAGGAAACAAAGGTAGGAAAGACAAAGCAGCGTCTGTAAATACAGTGGGGCAAAAAAGTATTTAGTCAGCCACTACTTGTGCAAGTTCTCCCACTTAAGAAGATGAGAGAGGCCTGTAATTTTCATCATAGGTATACCTCAACTATGAGAGACAAAATGTGGAAACAAATCCAGACAATCACATTGTCTGATTTGGAAAGAATTTATTTGCATATTATGGTGGAAAATAAGTATTTGGTCAATATCAAAAGTTCATCTCAATACTTTGTTATATATCCTTTGTTGGCAATGACAGAGGTCAAACCTTTTCTGTAAGTCTTCACAAGGTTGTCACACACTGTTGCCGGTATGTTGGCCCATTCCTGCATGCAGATCTCCTCTAGAGCAGTGATGTTTTGGGGCTGTCGCTGGGTAACACGGACTTTCAACTCCCTCCAAAGGTTTTCTATGGGGTTGAGATCTGGAGACTGGCTAGGCCACTCCAGGACCTTGAAATGCTTCTTACGAAGCCACTCCTTCATTGCCCGGGCGGTGTGTTTGGGATCATTGTCATGCTGAAAGACCCAGCCACGTTTCATCTTCAATGCCCTTGCTGATGGGAGGTTTGAACTCAAAATCTCACGATACATGGCACCATTCATTCTTTCATGTACACTGATCAGTCGTCCTGTTCCCTTTGCAGAGAAACAGCCCCAAAGCATGAGGTTGCCACCCCCATGCTTCACAGTAGGTATGGTGTTCTTTGGTTGCAACTCAGCATTCTCTCTCCTCCAAACACGACGCGTTGTGTTTCTACCAAACAGTTCTACTTTGGTTTCATCTGACCATATGACATTCTCCCAATCCGCTTCTGGATCATCCAAATGCTCTCTAGCATACTTCAGACGGGCCCGGACATGTACTGGCTTAAGCAGGGGGACACGTCTGGCACTGCAGGATCTGAGTCCCTGGCGGCGTAGTGTGTTACTGATGGTAGCCTTTGTTACGTTGGTCCCAGCTCTCTGCAGGTCATTCACTAGGTCCCCTCGTGTGGTTCTGGGATGTTTGCTCACCGTTCTTGTGATCATTTTGACCCCACGGAGTGAGATCTTGCGTGGAGCCCCAGATCGAGGGAGATTATCAGTGGTCTTGTATGTCTTCTATTTTCTAATTATTGCTCCCACAGTTTATTTCTTCACACCAAGCTGCTTGCCTATTGCAGATTCAGTCTTCCCAGCCTGGTGCAGGTCTACAATTTTGGTGTCCTTCGACAGCTCTTTGGTCTTCACCATAGTGGAGTTTGGAGTGTGACTGTTTGAGGTTGTGGACAGGTGTCTTTTATACTGATAAGTTCAAACAGGTGCCATTAATACAGGTAATGAGTGGAGGACAGAGGAGCCTCTTAAAGAAGAAGGTACAGGTCTGTGAGAGCCACAAATCTTGCTTGTTTGTAGGTGACCAAATACTTATTTTCCACCATAATATGCAAATAAATTATTTCCAAATCAGACAATGTTATTGTCTGGATTTGTTTCCACATTTTGTCTCTCATAGTTGAGGTATACCTATGATGAAAATTACAGGCCTCTCTCATCTTCTTAAGTAGGAGAACTTGCACAATTGGTGGCTGACTAAATACTTTTTTGCCCCACTGTATGTCATTAGAACTGTCACCCAAAATTGTAAATGGGCAGAGCCTGTGGACCATCATCATGTCAGGTAAGCATACATTTTGTTTTATTTAGTAAAATGATGATGGTCCACAGTCTTCCATAACATATTTTATTAATACCCAAGCAGATGGTCTGTTATAGAAAGGGTGGGACAATTTTTCTGGCAGTTCCTTTTTAGCTGACACTTTGGCCGGAAGGACTTTCCTGCCAAAAGCTGCTTGCATAAACATCAAAAACTATAACATTTGGAAAAAGTATGCAGAGATGACCATATTGCAGCATTGCAAATCTGCTCCAAAAATGCATAATACCATACAACCATTTTTTAATAACCCACAAAGTTGCAACAAACTCTTGTAGAATGAGCTGTGATACACTTAGCTAAACTGCATGCTCTATATGAATTATAAAAGTTTATTTTGACTTGAGTGTCCCTTTAATATTAGTGGGGACAGATTCATTTTGTTCTATAGTGTGTAATGACAGGGTATGTAGAGACACCAGATATACACAAACAATAAATTTAGTAAAGAACCCCCTACACTAAGCTCAATAACCCCTTTGAAACTACATAACATAATCCTAGCCTCCAGGCTATAGCCCAAGTAACCCCCTGGCAGCTCCTGCAAGCTGAAGTGCTGAGAGAAATGAATTACTCATTATAGAACTTAGTAACTACTGCCCCAAATAAAGAGGGAAGTTGAAGGAGCAGTGCTACCACTGGGAGAGAAGGCTTCAAAGTCATTTTGAGTTAAATTTAAATAATATGCACCAAGCATAATAAACATTTTTCCCTTATAAACTGGAGTGTCTGCTATTGAACTACTACACACACTGAGCAGTTAGTGGTTTCCTTAAAGGGCCAAGCACCTATTTTCAAAAAAACAGAATTTATGTTTACCTGATAAATTACTTTCTCCAACGGTGTGTCCGGTCCACGGCGTCATCCTTACTTGTGGGATATTCTCTTCCCCAACAGGAAATGGCAAAGAGCCCAGCAAAGCTGGTCACATGATCCCTCCTAGGCTCCGCCTACCCCAGTCATTCGACCGACGTTAAGGAGGAATATTTGCATAGGAGAAACCATATGATACCGTGGTGACTGTAGTTAAAGAAAATAAACTATCAGACCTGATTAAAAAACCAGGGCGGGCCGTGGACCGGACACACCGTTGGAGAAAGTAATTTATCAGGTAAACATAAATTCTGTTTTCTCCAACATAGGTGTGTCCGGTCCACGGCGTCATCCTTACTTGTGGGAACCAATACCAAAGCTTTAGGACACGGATGAAGGGAGGGAGCAAATCAGGTCACCTAAATGGAAGGCACCACGGCTTGCAAAACCTTTCTCCCAAAAATAGCCTCAGAAGAAGCAAAAGTATCAAACTTGTAAAATTTGGTAAAAGTGTGCAGTGAAGACCAAGTCGCTGCCCTACATATCTGATCAACAGAAGCCTCGTTCTTGAAGGCCCATGTGGAAGCCACAGCCCTAGTGGAATGAGCTGTGATTCTTTCAGGAGGCTGCCGTCCGGCAGTCACATAAGCCAATCTGATGATGCTTTTAATCCAAAAAGAGAGAGAGGTAGAAGTTGCTTTTTGACCTCTCCTTTTACCAGAATAAACAACAAACAAGGAAGATGTTTGTCTAAAATCCTTTGTAGCATCTAAATAGAATTTTAGAGCGCGAACAACATCCAAATTGTGCAACAAACGTTCCTTCTTCGAAACTGGTTTCGGACACAAAGAAGGCACGACTATCTCCTGGTTAATGTTTTTGTTAGAAACAACTTTTGGAAGAAAACCAGGTTTAGTACGTAAAACCACCTTATCTGCATGGAACACCAGATAAGGAGGAGAACACTGCAGAGCAGATAATTCTGAAACTCTTCTAGCAGAAGAAATTGCAACCAAAAACAAAACTTTCCAAGATAATAACTTAATATCAACGGAATGTAAGGGTTCAAACGGAACCCCCTGAAGAACTGAAAGAACTAAGTTGAGACTCCAAGGAGGAGTCAAAGGTTTGTAAACAGGCTTGATTCTAACCAGAGCCTGAACAAAGGCTTGAACATCTGGCACAGCTGCCAGCTTTTTGTGAAGTAACACAGACAAGGCAGAAATCTGTCCCTTCAAGGAACTTGCAGATAATCCTTTCTCCAATCCTTCTTGAAGAAAGGATAGAATCTTAGGAATCTTTACCTTGTCCCAAGGGAATCCTTTAGATTCACACCAACAGATATATTTTTTCCATATTTTGTGGTAAATTTTTCTAGTTACAGGCTTTCTGGCCTGAACAAGAGTATCAATAACAGAATCTGAGAACCCTCGTTTTGATAAGATCAAGCGTTCAATCTCCAAGCAGTCAGCTGGAGTGAGACCAGATTCGGATGTTCGAACGGACCTTGAACAAGAAGGTCTCGTCTCAAAGGTAGCTTCCATGGTGGAGCCGATGACATATTCACCAGATCTGCATACCAAGTCCTGCGTGGCCACGCAGGAGCTATCAAGATCACCGACGCCCTCTCTTGATTGATCCTGGCTACCAGCCTGGGGATGAGAGGAAACGGCGGGAATACATAAGCTAGTTTGAAGGTCCAAGGTGCTACTAGTGCATCTACTAGAGTCGCCTTGGGATCCCTGGATCTGGACCCGTAGCAAGGAACCTTGAAGTTCTGACGAGAGGCCATCAGATCCATGTCTGGAATGCCCCACAGTTGAGTAATTTGGGCAAAGATTTCCGGATGGAGTTCCCACTCCCCCGGATGTAATGTCTGACGACTCAGAAAATCCGCTTCCCAATTTTCCACTCCTGGGATGTGGATTGCAGACAGGTGGCAGGAGTGAGTCTCCGCCCATTGAATGATTTTGGTCACTTCTTCCATCGCCAGGGAACTCCTTGTTCCCCCTGATGGTTGATGTACGCAACAGTCGTCATGTTGTCTGATTGAAACCGTATGAACTTGGCCTTTGCTAGCTGAGGCCAAGCCTTGAGAGCATTGAATATCGCTCTCAGTTCCAGAATATTTATCGGTAGAAGAGATTCTTCCCGAGACCAAAGACCCTGAGCTTTCAGGGGTCCCCAGACCGCGCCCCAGCCCATCAGACTGGCGTCGGTCGTGACAATGACCCACTCTGGTCTGTGGAAGGTCATCCCTTGTGACAGGTTGTCCAGGGACAGCCACCAACGGAGTGAGTCTCTGGTCCTCTGATTTACTTGTATCTTCGGAGACAAGTCTGTATAGTCCCCATTCCACTGACTGAGCATGCACAGTTGTAATGGTCTTAGATGAATGCGCGCAAAAGGAACAATGTCCATTGCCGCTACCATCAAACCTATTACTTCCATGCACTGCGCTATGGAAGGAAGAGGAACAGAATGAAGTGTTTGACAAGAGTTTAGAAGTTTTGTTTTTCTGGCCTCTGTCAGAAAAATCCTCATTTCTAAGGAGTCTATTATTGTTCCCAAGAAGGGAACCCTTGTCGACGGAGATAGAGAACTCTTTTCCACGTTCACTTTCCATCCGTGAGATCTGAGAAAGGCCAGGACTATGTCCGTGTGAGCCTTTGCTTGAGGAAGGGACGACGCTTGAATCAGAATGTCGTCCAAGTAAGGAACTACTGCAATGCCCCTTGGTCTTAGTACCGCTAGAAGGGACCCTAGGACCTTTGTGAAAATCCTTGGAGCAGTGGCTAATCCGAAAGGAAGCGCCACGAACTGGTAATGCTTGTCCAGGAATGTGAACCTTAGGAACCGATGATGTTCCTTGTGGATAGGAATATGTAGATACGCATCCTTTAAATCCACCGTGGTCATGAATTGACCTTCCTGGATGGAAGGAAGAATTGTTCGAATGGTTTCCATTTTGAACGATGGAACCTTGAGAAACTTGTTTAAGATCTTGAGATCTAAGATTGGTCTGAACGTTCCCTCTTTTTTGGGAACTATGAACAGATTGGAGTAGAACCCCATCCCTTGTTCTCCTAATGGAACAGGATGAATCACTCCCATTTTTAAACAGGTCTTCTACACAATGTAAGAATGCCTGTCTCTTTATGTGGTCTGAAGACAATTGAGACCTGTGGAACCTCCCCCTTGGGGGAAGCCCCTTGAATTCCAGAAGATAACCTTGGGAGACTATTTCTAGTGCCCAAGGATCCAGAACATCTCTTGCCCAAGCCTGAGCGAAGAGAGAGAGTCTGCCCCCCACCAGATCCGGTCCCGGATCGGGGGCCAACATTTCATGCTGTCTTGGTAGCAGTGGCAGGTTTCTTGGCCTGCTTTCCCTTGTTCCAGCCTTGCATTGGTCTCCAGGCTGGCTTGGCTTGAGAAGTATTACCCTCTTGCTTAGAGGACGTAGCACTTGGGGCTGGTCCGTTTCTACGAAAGGGACGAAAATTAGGTTTATTTTTGGCCTTGAAAGACCTATCCTGAGGAAGGGCGTGGCCCTTACCCCCAGTGATATCAGAGATAATCTCTTTCAAGTCAGGGCCAAACAGCGTTTTCCCCTTGAAAGGAATGTTAAGTAGTTTGTTCTTGGAAGACGCATCCGCTGACCAAGATTTCAACCAAAGCGCTCTGCGCGCCACAATAGCAAACCCAGAATTTTTCGCCGCTAACCTAGCCAATTGCAAAGTGGCGTCTAGGGTGAAAGAATTAGCCAATTTGAGAGCACGGATTCTGTCCATAATCTCCTCATAAGGAGGAGAATCACTATCGATCGCCTTTACTAGCTCATCGAACCAGAAACACGCGGCTGTAGTGACAGGGACAATGCATGAAATTGGTTGTAGAAGGTAACCTTGCTGAACAAACATCTTTTTAAGCAAACCTTCTAATTTTTTATCCATAGGATCTTTGAAAGCACAACTATCTTCTATGGGTATAGTGGTGCGTTTGTTTAAAGTAGAAACCGCTCCCTCGACCTTGGGGACTGTCTGCCATAAGTCCTTTCTGGGGTCGACCATAGGAAACAATTTTTTAAATATGGGGGGAGGGACGAAAGGTATACCGGGCCTTTCCCATTCTTTATTTACAATGTCCGCCACCCGCTTGGGTATAGGAAAAGCTTCTGGGAGCCCCGGGACCTCTAGGAACTTGTCCATTTTACATAGTTTCTCTGGGATGATCAAATTCTCACAATCATCCAGAGTGGATAATACCTCCTTAAGCAGAGCGCGGAGATGTTCCAACTTAAATTTAAATGTAATCACATCGGGTTCAGCTTGTTGAGAAATTTTCCCTGAATCTGAAATTTCTCCCTCAGACAAAACCTCCCTGGCCCCCTCAGACTGGTGTAGGGGCATTTCAGAACCATTATCATCAGCGTCCTCATGCTCTTCAGTATCTAAAACAGAGCAGTCGCGCTTACGCTGATAAGTGGGCATTTTGGCTAAAATGTTTTTGATAGAATTATCCATTACAGCCGTTAATTGTTGCATAGTAAGGAGTATTGGCGCGCTAGATGTACTAGGGGCCTCCTGAGTGGGCAAGACTGGAGTAGACGAAGGAGGGAATGATGCAGTACCATGCTTACTCCCCTCACTTGAGGAATCATCTTGGGCATCATTTTCAGTGTCACATAAATCACATCTATGTAAATGAGAAGGAACCTTGGCTTCCCCACATTCAGAACACAGTCTATCTGGTAGTTCAGACATGTTAAACAGGCATAAACTTGATAACAAAGTACAAAAAACGTTTTAAAATAAAACCGTTACTGTCACTTTAAATTTTAAACTGAACACACTTTATTACTGCAATTGCGAAAAAGTATGAAGGAATTGTTCAAAATTCACCAAAATTTCACCACAGTGTCTTAAAGCCTTAAAAGTATTGCACACCAAATTTGGAAGCTTTAACCCTTAAAATAACGGAACCGGAGCCGTTTTTATCTTTAACTCCTTTACAGTCCCTGGTATCTGCTTTGCTGAGACCCAACCAAGCCCAAAGGGGAATACGATACCAAATGACGCCTTCAGAAAGTCTTTTCTATGTATCAGAGCTCCTCACACATGCGACTGCATGTCATGCTTCTCAAAAACAAGTGCGCAATACCGGCGCGAAAATGAGGCTCTGCCTATGATTAGGGAAAGCCCCTAGAGAATAAGGTGTCTAAAACAGTGCCTGCCGATATTATTTCACAAAAATACCCAGATTAAATGATTCCTCAAGGCTAAATATGTGTATATATGAATCGATTTAGCCCAGAAAATGTCTACAGTCTTAATAAGCCCTTGTGAAGCCCTTATTTACTGTCTGAATAAAAATGGCTTACCGGATCCCATAGGGAAAATGACAGCTTCCAGCATTACATCGTCTTGTTAGAATGTGTCATACCTCAAGCAGCAAAAGACTGCTCACTGTTCCCCCAACTGAAGTTAATTCCTCTCAACAGTCCTGTGTGGAACAGCCATGGATTTTAGTAACGGTTGCTAAAATCATTTTCCTCTTACAAACAGAAATCTTCATCTCTTTTCTGTTTCTGAGTAAATAGTACATACCAGCACTATTTTAAAATAACAAACTCTTGATTGAATAATAAAAACTACAGTTAAACACTAAAAAACTCTAAGCCATCTCCGTGGAGATGTTGCCTGTACAACGGCAAAGAGAATGACTGGGGTAGGCGGAGCCTAGGAGGGATCATGTGACCAGCTTTGCTGGGCTCTTTGCCATTTCCTGTTGGGGAAGAGAATATCCCACAAGTAAGGATGACGCCGTGGACCGGACACACCTATGTTGGAGAAAGTTACATAATTATGTCCCCAGGGCTGCCAAAGGGCTGTGAAGGGTAACAGTGTTACCTGGCTATGTCCCTGATAAGAATAGGGCAGGTAGGGACCTGAAAAAAAAAAGAAAAAAAAGTGTGTCATGAGGAGAGCAAGCCAAGTTCCCTGGCTATGCTGTACCTGTGTCACAGTACCTACTAATAGACTATGGGCTGTGTGTGTGTGCTATGTTAAATGATTTACCTTAAATAGCATCCCTCCACTGGCTTACCAGGCATGTCAAATCCTTATCAATGCAGCTGCAGCAGTATTTGGTAGAGAGCCCATCTAGTGCAGGTACAGGTACTGAAGAGGAAATACTGGTGTCCCTCAGGGGGAGGGATGAGTCCCCACAATGCCTGAGGGTAGTCAAGGCTGAAGTTGTATAGGGTATTCCTATGTTCCTGTATCATTCAGCTGCTGTGAAGGCTCTCTTCTGTATTCTTGGTGAATGATAATTCCCAGGAACTCTGGGTCTCACATTGGTCTGAGCTCCCAAATTTAAAGCCATAAGCAAGTATCTGGAAACACCTATTCTCAACCAACTCCTACAAGGCCAAGAACAAAACTAAGAGAGAGATGGGAGGTGGAAGCAGGGCTGTCTTTAATATTGATTGGACCCTGGGCAAACATTTTCTTGCCATCCCCCCCCCCCCCCATGCAATTTCGCTCTCCACTGATCTTGAATGTGAGAAATAAAAAGTATACAGTGTCACAGTTTTGAAACATGTAAAACATTTATTTAAAAGTATTAAAAATATGTTTTGTGAATGATGAGCACATTATGTACATTGCTTAAGTAATGAACGCTTTACATATATTGTGACAGCCTGAATTGTAGTGTGTATGTCCTTATTTACATGGATTTATAACATGGTCTCCAGAAATCCACCTGTGCATATATACAATGCCTGTGCTGGTATCACACATAATATGCCTCACGTACATCGTGCTGCTGGCCCTGGGTTGTAATTGTGAGTCTGTTGCACATACACTGTGTCACACACATACACTACATGCCATGTGTGTATATACAGAGACTGTCTGTTCTGCACAACATGTCATATCTGACAGACAGACATGTAACAAACAACCTATACCACATACACCATGCTGCTGGTACTAGTTGCAGACTATATAAAAAGCAGTTAGCTGTGTCCGTAATAAACCATATAGTAACATTATTTTCTCCCTTACCTCAGGTTAGTGTGTATATATAAAGCAGTTAGCTGTGGGAGTCATGTAATAGACAGTAATACATCATTGTAAACCATATAGTAACATTATTATCCCCCTTACCTCAGGTTAGGAGATATATATATATATATATATATATATATATATATATATATATATATATATATATATATATATATATATATATATATATATATATATATATATATATATATATATATATATATATATATATCCATATCCATATCCATAGGAAAAAAGCACTCACCGGGTCTTTACTGCAATATCAACTTTAATATGTATAGTTGATATTGCAGTAAAGACCCGGTGAGTGCTTTTTCTCCTTTGGATGCATATGCTATATTTTTTAAAGCACCCCGGGCAGGCTGGACTAATTATGTTACTGTGAGTGCTTCTAACCCTTTGGATTATATATATGACAGTCATGAAATAAATAGTAATACATCAGTGTATACTATAGAATAACATTTTCTCCCTTAGCTCAGGTTAGGGTATATATAAAGCAGTTAGCTGTGGCAGCCATGTTTGTGGATGACAACGGTTGGCAGAGAGGAAATGACAGCACTATAGAAAGATAAGAATCTGCCATCTTTGTTAAGGGTATATTTCTACTACACAGTCACAAAAACATTGGAGGTAATATTTGTTTTGGGCATTCTATATTTATTGGTATTGACTTAAGATTTTCTGATTCGACAACCATGCCAACCACTAAGATGGCAGACACATGCACAATAGAAAGACTCGCAGACCAGGTTCTTCCACAGCTGCATGGGGGGATCCACATGAGTGACATAGAGGACAAGACTGTGCAGATTAGCTGTCCTTGCTTACCTGCATTGAGATGCAGTTTTTATTTTTACCTCAATAAAGATTTTCTAAGGATTTTACTTGCCCCCAAGTGCTCAGATCTCTGCTTCTTGTGCAGATTAGCTGTCCCCTCTCACAGCTCCCACTCTCCCTCGTGACACGTAGCACCAACCCACTCACATATTACACGTTTACTGTCAGCGGGGGCAGAGCTTCAGCCCATTGTGACACGGACCAAACATGTGATTAGTCCAGGTCAGGGATTATAGACTGAGCCAATCAAAGCCTGTTAGAGGCAGGTACTGTAGGCATCACAGGGGGAACAGCTGCCTCATAGGAGCAGGTAAGGGGTGGGTATATGTGTACTGTGTAATGGGAGGACATTGTTATATTGTGTGGGGGCACGCTATGTATTTGCTCTTGGTCCTCGGCCTCTCTTAATACTCTCTGCGGGAGGGGTCCTGTTGAAAGCCTGGCTTGGTGGGCGCATTGCCGGTATTTTACTAATGCCGGCTCCTAATAGCCGATTACCGCCTGTGTCGCAACCCTATAATTGCGGGCAGCGCAGACTCAAGGGGCAGCTGCTTTGGGCCCCACAACAAAGACTAGGCCTGGGGCAGCTGCCCCTTTTGCCTTGTGTTAAAGACAGCCCTGGGTGGAAGAGATTTTAAGCTCTGATATGGGTTCTTGACCTCCTCCTAGTGGTTGGAAATATATCCCATATGTTATGGAGGAGTGGGCCATCATCACTTTATGAAAAAAAATGAACTAGCACATAAGGAAGGTAAAAATGTGTCAAGAGAGTGTTACGTTACATATCCTATGATGTAGTTATAGCCAAAAACAACAAAAGTATATGCATAGCTCAAGGTAACAATGTTTGATGTACGGCATTGATGCAATATAGAACAGGCATTGTTAAACATCTATGATAGCCAGGGCACACACTAATGTGTTTATCATGTTTGCCATTTTAAAAAAAACTGTCAAGCTGGATATCTAGTTATGGGCTGACCAGACATAATACACTTATATTATCCAATTCATAAATCACAACCATTATACCCTAAGACTGTTTATCCTACTTACTGACTGCAGAGACATTTTCCATTTATGCAGTATATTTTTTGTTTCAACATTGCCAGCATAAGCTAATAGCAGTTTCCTACTGTATAAGCGGTCATCCCTGATCAGCTTTATAGGCCAATAACGATAGCATATCCGCCCACTGCTCTACCCTATTGTCTGACACCCAAGCATACACACCTACCATGTTTATTGACTTATTTACTATTATCTGAGTCCGGGTTCTTAGTGTTACTATGTAACATTTCTATAGGATCATAAATGATGATTCATTGTTACTTTTGGCTATGAATATACTTTGTTGTTTTTGGCAATAACTACATTATAGGATATGTAACGGAACACTCTTGGCACATTGTTGTCTTCTATATCCAACTTATACTTTTATTCATTTTTTATAGAATGTGCAACCACCCGCACAAAAAAAAAAAAATCGGAAAAAACACGTAAACGCCCGCACAAAGTATAACAAAAAAATCCAAACCTCTCGCACCAAGTATTAACAAACACTTAAACCGCAAACCCCCACATTGCAAAATAAAGTAATTAACCCCTAATCGTAAATAACATAATTAAAATATTAACCCCTTAACTGCCAACCCATCACATCGCAATAAACCTAATTAACCTATAAACCCCTAAACCGACAAACCCCCACATCACAATAAACCTAATTAACCCATTAACCCCTAAACTGCCAACATTGCAATAAACCTTATTAACCTATTATTCCCTAAACCGCCAAACCCCCACATCGCAATAAACCTAATTAACCTATTAACTACTAAAGCACCAACCCCTCACAATGCAAATAACTAATTTAATTACTAAGCCCCCTAATATAACCCCAATACTAAAAAGAAAAACGTTGACACTACAAGTGTTGTATCCTATATAATTGATATTTTATAATGGATTATAAAATATAATCATCAGTGACATATTATAAAGGAAGGGGTGCTGTACACCAAAAGGGAAAATGTTTCAAAGGGTTCCAATGATGACATTGGAAAAGTATGTACATAAATAGCACTGTACAACACTAAATATAATTGTATTAATTAGTATATAATATACAGGAGGATGAATAAAAACACAGAGTGGTAATATCGGTGCAACATGGGTAAAGATATTACTATATCCCCTTGTAATAGAAATCCCCTAATAAATGTTACAATGTAACTAGTGATGAG
Organism: Bombina bombina; assembly: GCF_027579735.1. Lineage (NCBI taxonomy): Eukaryota > Metazoa > Chordata > Amphibia > Anura > Bombinatoridae > Bombina > Bombina bombina. Next base: position 1,136,510,994 of record NC_069501.1, on the reverse strand, counting down.
AGGATACAATGGTAGCACCCGCATTTGGTGCCTTGTAATTTAGATAATATAGTGTAACCCTGTTATCCACAATATTTAGGTGCTGCCATTGTATCCTCTCATCACTAGTTACATTGTAACACTTGCCATACTTTGATAGACGTTTATTAGGGGATTTCTATTACCAGGGGATATAGTAATATCTTTACCCACGTTGCACCGATATTACCACTCTGTTTTTATTTTGACATATTTTATTTTTATTATTAAAAGCTGTTTTAACCCCTTCTTTCGGGGAATGATAACTTTCATCCACCTGTATTTTATATACTAATTAATAATATATATTTAGTGTTGTAGAGTGCTATTTATGTACACACTTTTCCAATGTCATCATTGGAACCCTTTGTAACCCCAATACTAAGTTACACTTAAATAAAACCTAACATTAAATACAAAATAATAATCTAAAATTACAAAAAATTTAAAAAAACTCTAAAATTACAGAAAACAACAAAATAATCAAAAATTAAACCTAATCCCTATGAAAATAAAAAAGCCCCCCCCCCATAAAAACACACCCTAAACTAAACTACCAATAGCCCTTAAAAGGGCCTTTTGTAGGGCATCGCCCTAAGTTAAACAGCTCTTTTACATTTAAAAATTACTAAATCCCCCTAACCACCCAAATAAAAAAAAAACCTAAAGTACCCATTGCCCCAAAGGGGCATTTGTATGAACATTGCCCTTAAAAGGGCAATCAGCTCTTTTCCAGCCCATTAAATCCCTAATCTTAAAAATAAAAAAACAAACAAAATATAAAAAAAATCCTAACACTAAGCCCCAAATAGGTACTCACTGTTACTAAAGTCCGGCGGAGAAGGTCTTCTTCCAAGCGGCTCCATCATCTTCTATCTTCATCCGGAGCAAAGGCGGCAAAGAGCGGAGGGGCGGAGCTGGCTTCCCCGATGCGTGGATCATCAGCGGCGGTCCTCAGTGGCGTTGAGGCTCCTCTTCATGCGATCGTCCGTCGCACACTGAAGATTGAATCCAAGGTACCCCATATTTATCAGGGTACCTGCATTCCTATTGGCTGAAATTTCGAAATCAGCCAATAGGATGAGAGCTACTGAAATTTTAATGGCTGATTTTAACAATTTTCAAAATTTCAGCCAACAGGAATGCAAGGTACCCCAAATTGATTGCGGTACCTTGCATTCAATCTTTAGTGTATGATGGACATTGGATGAAGAGGAGCCTCCATGCCGCTGAGGATCCACGCGTTGGGGAAGACAGCTCCGCACCGCGCCACCAGTGAGGACTGCAGCTGAGGATCCACAGCTCCGCACCTCTGCTCTGCGCCGCCTTTGCTCCGGATGAAGATAGAAGATAGAAGATGATGGAGCCGCCTGGCAGAAGACCTTCTCCGCCGGACTTCAGGAACGGAGAGTACCTATTTGGGGCTTACTGCTAGGATTTTTTTTTTGGGGGGGGGGGTTTAAGATTAGGGATTTAATGGGCTGGAAAAGAGCAGATTGCCCTTTTAAGGGCAGTAAAAGAGCTGAATGCCCTTTTAAAGGGCAATGCCAATACAAATGCCCCTTTAGGGGCAATGGATAGTTTAGTTTTTTTTTATTGTTAGTTTTTCTTTTGGGGGGTGTTTGGTGGGTGATGGTTTTTTACTGTTAAGGGGTAATTGGTAATTTTGTTTAGGAAAAAGAGCTGTTTAACTAAGGGCAATGCCCTACAAAAACCCTTTTAAGGGCTATTGGTAGTTTAGTATTAGATAAGGGGGTGCTTTTATTTTAGGGGGATTTTTAATATTTATAGGGGTATTCATTTAGGTTTAATGTTTTTATTTTGGATAGCTTTGTTTATTTTTTATGTAATTTTCTATTTTTTGTAATTTTAGCTCTGGGGGTTGTAGTTTTTTTTTTTTTTTTTTTTTTTTTTAAATAAACTGCCCTCTGAGCAGGCTTATCAAGAATATATATATATATATATATATATATATATATATATATATATATATATATATATATATCTGCTCTGAAGATATGAAGAAAATAATGGTATCTTTAGAATGTCAATTTGTATATAATAATATGTGTGGGTATAGTAAATGAGTAAGAGGAAAATGACGGCTAAACACAAACACCGCAGAAATGTAAAAATAGACCTGGTCCTCAACGGTAAGAAAATTGAAAAATGATGTGGTCACTAAGGGGTTAACATTACATACTCCATCTGAATCATGAAAGTTTATTTATGACTTTTCTGTCCGTTTAGAGAGGAGCGTAAAAGAGCAAAAAGAAAATGCTCTAATGTTTTAGAGCATCTTATGATTGTCCTATTGTTTGTGTAAGACTTTAGGGGCAATCACAACCCTTTAGAAAGGGTTATCTTATTTTGTAGAATTCACCATTAAAGTCTATGGGGACGATTTATCAAATGTCAGGCGGAAATAATTTGCTGTGGTGAATCATGCCCGCCTGACATTGCTAAATGAAATGCTTGTGCAACGCCGCCCCTGCACATTCACGATCAATCAGCCGCTACCAGGGGGTGTCAATCATCCCGATCGTCTCTGATCAGGATAATTGCAGTCCTCCATTCACTGGATTCAGATAATAAGAGGTGACGTTTTGGGGTTCGCAGGTTGGGTCTGAGGAAGGGGTCTGCGAACCCCAAAACGTCACCACTATATTAATTATTAAATAACTTATCTGAATCCAGTGAGTGCAGTCCTTGATTGAAGTATATATATATATATATATATATATATATATACACATACACACATATACATACACATATACATACACACACTACAGATGGCCCTCGTTTTACAACGGTTCAATTTACACCGTTTCAGAATAACAACCTTTTTTTCCAGTCATGTAACTGCTATTGAAAAGCATTGAGAAGCAGTGCATTTATTAAAATATCCAGTAGGTGGAGCTGTCCGCTTGTGTTGCAGCAAAGTCAAGCAAGCTGAAATTAATCAGTTTAACCTGACCTGAGCTATCGAGCAGATTTCAAAGGAACAAGATCTTCCTGTCTATTAATCAGTCCAGATTGGAATGCATAGAAAGAACTGTTTGCAGAAAAATGCAAGTGAAGTCTATGTTGTATGATTATTTTATTAGGTTTATAATTCTGTTTAGCATTTAAAGTCTTCATTTCAAAGCTTTAAAAATAATGTATTAGGTGTTACTTATGACAATTTTGAGAGGGGCCTGGAACCTCCCTCCCTCACTTCCCATTGACTTACATTATAAACTGGGTTCAATTTACAACGGTTTCGATTTACAACCATTCCTTCTGGAACCTAACCCCGGCGTAAACTGAGGGCTACATATATATATATATATATATATATATATATATATATATATATATATATATATATATATATATATATATATATATATATATATATATATATATATATATATATATATATATATATATATATATACACATACACACACACACATATACATACATATACATACACACATACACAAAAATGCTTTGGAAATAGGAAAGTGCTACTTGTATTTATTGCCCTATAACTTTCAAAAAAGCAAAAGAACATGTTAACATTGGTTATTTCTAAACTCAGGACAAAAGTTAGAAACTATTTAGCATGGGTGTTTTTTGGTGGTTGTAGATGTGTAACAGATTTTGGGGGTCAAAGTTAAAAAGTGTGTTTTTTTCAATTTTTTCATCATATTTTATAAAAAAAAAATTATAATAAATTATAAGATATGAAGAAAATAATGGTATCTTTAGAATGTCAATTTGGCGAGAAAAACGGTATATAATATGTGTGGGTACAGTAAATGAGTAAGAGGAAAATTATGGCTAAACACAAACACCGCAGAAATGTAAAAATAGCCCTGGTCCTCAACGGTAAGAAAACTGAAAAATGATGTGGTCACCAAGGGATTAACATTACATACTCCATCTGAATCATGAAAGATTATTTATGACTTTTCTGTCCGTTTAGAGAGGAGCGTAAAAGAGCAAAAAGAAAATGCTCTAATGTTTTAGAGCATCTTATGATTGTCCTATTGTTTGTGTAAGACTTTAGGGGCAATCACAACCCTTTAGAAAGGGTTATCTTATTTTGTAGAATTCACCATTAAAGTCTATGGGGACGATTTATCAAATGTCAGGCGGAAATAATTTGCTGTAGTGAATCATGCCCGCCTGACATTGCTAACTGAAATGCTTGTGCAACGCCGCCCCTGCACATTCACGATCAATCGGCCGCTAGCAGGGGGTGTCAATCATCCCGATCGTCTCTGATCAAGATAATTGCAGTGCTCCACCTCAGAGGTGGCGGACGAGTTAAGGAGAATCAGTCTTAAGACCGCTGCTTCTTAACTCCTGTTTCAGGGGAGCCAGAAGGCTTGCGTGGAACGAGCAACATCTGCTGCTTAATAAATCGGCTCCCATGACTTTTTCTGAAGGAATGTCATAGACCCCCCTGTGTGTGTAGCCTAGCAGTGGGGTTAAAATTGTGTATCAATGCTAGGAGCCACCAAGCAGCATCTAGCTCCCAGCAGTGCATTACTGCTCCCGAGCCTTCCTAGGTATGCTTTTCAACAAAAGGATACAAAAAGAACAAAGTGAATGTGATATAATTGCCATATAGTGCTCCAGAAATGGGCCAACTCCTAAGCATATGCCCTTGCTTTTCAACAAAAGATGCCAATTAAATTACGTTGTTTAAGATCGCATGCTCTATCCGAATCATGGGTTTCCTATCCCTTTAATATAGGACACCTTAATGTTTATATGCTCCCAAATTAAAAATGTCCACCAGAATGGAGTAGTTTTCAGGGAATCACTTTGTTGTCATGCTTACACTACAATGTATGATACCCATCGATTTAGTCCCACAACATACACATGGAAAACATTAGTGACTTGCATTAGAAATTGTCTGCACACCACAAACATATCAAATTACAAAAAACATGTGTTTTTGTTAAAAAGAATTAAATCAGTGCATGAGGACATAAATTAAACATATTTGACAAATGTGGAAATTAAATCTGTGACCTCATGCATACTAATATATCATTTGACTTCAATCTTTGAAGAATGCAATTATATTCTATTACTATGTTAAATTAAGTGGTACTTGAAATTCATCATTAAGCTAGAGAAGCACTTTTTTTATACTGAAGCATTAAGCAAACAGTTTAATTTGTTACTAGTCAAGAAAGGGGAAAGAGCTATTTCTTTACCAATAACAGACATGTCTTGATGTGGCACATAAAACAAAAGTGTGTAGGATGTTTGGTCACCACAACTGAACTTGAACTGTGTGTGGCACATACAATGCAAACATAAATCAAGTTATTATAATTTACTCTTTATTTAAAATGCAATATAAATGAATTAACAAAAATATCTGAGTTCCATTTAAGAAAAAGTTCTACTTCATAGACTTTGGTTGACCATTTTCAAATTTAAAATTGTCTTTGAATATTTTCTCATCTACAACATATTTGATGATGAAGATAGATGTAAAAGGCCATCCATACTGTGCCATCTTAAATGTGGTTAAGAAGTGAAAATAGGAAAACACGATCCTGATGAATAGCTAAATAGGCAAGATAAAAGCAAGGTTACTGGTAGTCTTCCCCAAACAAACACTTGAACAGCAACAAGTAATCAGGGAAAGAGGTAGATGGAGTCATGATTACATTTCATGTCAACCCTACAGCACAAATCAGGTTTTGGTTTGGACCTTACCATAAATGTTAAAACACATTTAATAAGCATAGTATTGAGGCTATTTGTTGCCTCCCTCTAGTCATGGGTGCTGCCATGTTGAAATTCGTCTTTCACTACATTTAAAAGGGTGGTAGATTCATGGAATAAACTTCCATTTGAGGTGGTAAACACAAAGACTGTAAAGGAATTCAAAAATGCCTGGGACATGCATAAGGCTATCCTAAGGAAAAAGTAACATGTAATATGGGTAGACTTGATGGGCCTTTTTGGTTCTTATCTACCGTCAAATTCTGTATTTCTATTCCAGTGCTGATCTGTTTGCTCATTTGCAAATACTTTACCTCAGATACCTGCAGTGTAACCTAAGTTCCAATATGGCAGCACCCATGATCAGAGGTAGGTACATGAAATGTATTTAGAGTTTAGTGTCCTTTTAAGTCTCCAGTATTTATCCATATATTTTACTGAACAGCCAGGTGAAATACTGGACCTGTACTTTAAGTCTACAAGATTTAGTAATTGTAGCAGATATACAGTGGGTTGATGTTCTATTCATCCCAAACAAATCTTAAGAAATTTTTATAACCTACAATGAAAATTAGCGCTTTCCTTTTTAACACAATATACAAACAAAATGTAAACATTGCATTAAATGTTTAACATAACAATTACCTTCCTAAAAAAAATACTTGGTAAATCTACCAATTACAGCTGCTAGTCTTTATGACCAACTCTCCACAAGCATCCCACATCTAGGTCCTGGGAATTCTGCCTATTCTGCACAGAAAATGTATTTAAGCTCTCTCAAACTGGAGAAATACTTTAGATTACCAGCAACTTTCACATCTTGTCATAGATTTTCAACTGGCACTTTAACTGGGCCATTATAGGATGTTCAGTGTCTTGTTTTTTAAACCACCCAGCTAAGGCCTTCATTGTGTTTTTAGAATGACCATCTTAAAGAAAAGTAAACCTTCTAGCCTACCCAGTCCAAGGTCTGCCAAATCCAGCCAACCTGGATTTTTCCTATAGCGAATTCCATCTATCTTGTTTTTTTATACACCATCCAACTATAAGCATCCACATAACATGATGCTTTGCTCATCCTGCATGACTATGTAGACATCTAAGAGTAGGTTTTGTACAACAAAATATTTTGCATTTGGGAGAAATGGTGAAATTTTAGTATAATCTTTCCTCATCTCTATGCAGTATCTATGAAGTCCAGACATTTTCTGCATACTTGATGGATACACAGTTTCTCCAATCCTGGCCTTAGAACTCTGCATCTAATTCAGAGTTTTCATTTGTCTCTCTGTGGCTTCTATGAAATGGATGCCATGAAGCTTATTTTTCATGGACAGACCAAAGTAGACTGCATTGAGGTTCTTACTTTAATTTTTAACAGCTTTAATTTAGTATAAGGGATGCTCAAAAATTGGACGTACTCTTGGTCCTTCACTAAGCAGCTTTATTTAAATTTAGACATGTGACCAAAAAAAAAAATGCCCACAAGAGGAATCTATTCTAATAAGTGTCCTTTGAAGACAATGAGTGTCAGCACATCTAATTTAACTGTGCCCAATTATGTTTTTTATTTCTTGTTACATTAAAGGCGCCATCCATTGCAGTAAAATGAAAGACTTCTAGCCCTTCCTCATTTTACTTTACAAGATATTTGCTATAGGCAATTCCACAAATTCCCAGGGAAATATTATCTGGTATTATTTATGCAACATCAGACAGTATCAAGACTCCAATTATTTGATCTTAAAATTATCTATTTATTTTTAACCATCACACAGCAAAAATATGTTTCAAGCATCCCATCCTTAAACTAAAATACTATTGCTTAAGAAAGTTACCCAACCCGGTCGAGACAAAAGGTCTTCTTTTTTATTTAAAATGTAATTCCTCCTGTATTTGTATTTCATACTGTCAGTTTTATAAATAGTTTGTGGTCAACATACCACATTATTTATTTATACCCACACAACCATGATATTTAGCAATAATACTGACTTATATTCTCGAAAATACATTCATTACCCTTTCAACTGTATTTATTAGATTCAAAACAACTGAATAACAAACATTTGAATGGTGGAACAAATGTCAAAATGGACATCATTGTAATAATATAATATAATAAAATAATAATTATAATATCAAAATAACAAGAGTATTGCATTGACCAATGATACTTTTTTATTGGACTAACTATACATTTATAAGTTGACAAGCTTTTGGAAGAGTTCCTTCCTTTATCAAGTCTGAAGAATTGGTCAGTATTGCTTCAGACTTGAGTATATATATATATATATATATATATATATATATATATATATATATATATATATATATATATATATATATATATATATATATATATATATATATATACACACAAATAGAACCCGCTCTAAAGGATATATAGGTAGGTAAGTAATGGACCACCTGACTTACAAAAATATATGCAGGTGAACCAGTGCACGGAACTCATATAAAATTAGTATGTCCCAAATAAGAAAGTAAAAAAGATGAGTTAATCCAGCACTACTCATATATAAACCAAATAGTATGATTGACATTCGTCTTGAAATGATCACAAAAACAACTGCTGCTTAGAGTCAAACGAAGGCAATTTTATTAAATCAAAAAAATCCTAAATAAGGAATAAATGTTCCAAGCATATATAGCATATAACAAATAAAAGCAATCCTAAATACCCCCGGGGGTTAAATGACCATCAATAAAGAAAGCTAAATTGCCGTATATGTGCTGCTGTTGATAATATAACAACCAGTAGTCATCCTAAAAAAGGAATACAGAGTAACCAGCAGAGCAAATAATGGCAACAAGATTTCAAACTTAAAGTTTAACCCCTTAATGACCGCAGCACTTTTCCATTTTCTGTCCGTTTGGGACCAAGGCTATTTTTACATTTTTGCGGTGTTTGTGTTTAGCTGTAATTTTCCTCTTACTCATTTACTGTACCCACACATATTATATACCGTTTTTCTCGCCATTAAATTGACTTTCAAAAGATACCATAATTTTCATCATATCTTATAATTTACTATAAAAAACATTATAAAATATGAGGAAAAAATGGAAAAAAACACATTTTTTCTAACTTTGACCCCCAAAATCTGTTACACATCTACAACCACCAAAAAACACCCATGCTAAATAGTTTCTAAATTTTGTCCTGAGTTTAGAAATACCCAATGTTTACATGTTCTTTGCTTTTTTTGCAAGTTATAGGGCCATAAATACAAGTAGCACTTTGCTATTTCCAAACCACTTTTTTTCAAAATTAGCGCTAGTTACATTGGAACACTAATATCTTTCAGGAATCCCTGAATATCCATTGACATGTATATATTTTTTTTTAGAAGACATCCCAAAGTATTGATCTAGGCCCATTTTGGTATATTTCATGCCACCATTTCACCGCCAAATGCGATCAAATAAAAAATTTTTTTCACTTTTTCACAAATATTTTCACAAACTTTAGGTTTCTCACTGAAATTATTTACAAACAACTTATGCAATTATAGCATAAATGGTTGTAAATGCTTCTCTGGGATCCCCTTTGTTCAGAAATAGCAGACATATATGGCTTTGGCTTTGCTTTTTGGTAATTAGAAGGCTGCTAAATGCCCCTGCGCAAAATACGCGTATTATGCCCAGCAGTGAAGGGGTTAATTAGGGAGCATGTAGGGAGCTTCTAGGGTTAATTTTAGCTTTAGTGTAGTGTAGTAGACAACCCCAAGTATTGATATAGGCCCATTTTGGTATATTTCATGCCACCATTTCACCGCCAAATGCGATCAAATTAAAAAAAAACGTTATTTTTTTCACAATTTTAGGTTTCTCACTGAAATTATTTACAAACAGCTTGTGCAATTATGGCACAAATGGTTGTAAATGCTTCTCTGGGATGCCCTTTGTTCAGAAATAGCAGACATATATGACTTTGGCGTTGCTTTTTGGTAATTAGAAAGTCGCTAAATGCTGCTGCGCATCACACGTGTATTATGGCTAGCAGTGAAGGGGTTAATTAGGTAGTGTGTAGGGAGCTTGCAGGGTTAATTTTAGCTTTAGTGTAGAGTTCAGCCTCCCACCTGACACATCCCACCCCCTGATCCCTCCCAAACAGCTCCCTTCCCTCCCCCACCCCACTATTGTCCCCGCCATCTTAAGTACTGGCAGAAAGTCTGCCAGTACTAAAATAAAAGATTTTTTTTTTTTTAAAAAGAAAAAAAAAAAAAAAGCATATTTACATATGCTGTGTTTAGGATCCCCCTTAGCCCCCAACCTCCCTGATCCCCCCCAAAACAGCTTTCTAAGCCTCCCCCTCTGCCTTATTGGGGGCCATCTTGGGTACTGGCAGCTGTCTGCCAGTACCCATTTTTCACAATCAAATATTTATTTAATTTTTATTTTTTTTTTTTCCCCCCCCCCCCCCCCCCCCCCGACCAACCCCCACCACCTAAATACCGAATAAGGTGTTTTTTTTTAAAATTACTTGTCCCACTTTTATTTTGGGACACATTTTTTTCTGTAGTGCAGCGGTCCCCACCCGGTCCCTGCCCCGGCGCGCCCCCGCGCGCGCCCCCTCGTGCACGTGCACGCCCACGATCCCGCCCCCCTCCACATGACAAGGGCCATCGATGGCCGCCACCCACCTCCCACACCGGCTCCCACCCACCAACGATACCGGCCATCGATGTCCGGTGCAGAGAGGGCCACAGAGTGGCTCTCTCTGCATCGGATGGCCATCTAAGGTTATTGCAGGATGCCTCCATATCGAGGCATCACTGCAATAACCGGAAAGCAGCTGGAAGCGAGCAGGATCGCTTCCAGCTGCTTTCCACACCGAGGACGTGCAGGGTACGTTCTCAGGCATTAACTGCCTTTTTTCTGAGGACGTACCCTGCACGTCCTCGGTCATTAAGGGGTTAAACAAAAATGCAATTATCAATGCATAGCCCAGAAAATTCAAATAAAGTTTAAAGCATATGAACAGAATTGTAACAAATCACTTATGCATCAGCTGTGAAAATCAACATGTATATACAGTCCGTAAGTTAGTAACAGACATCCAATGTTACTGCCAAGCTGATGTGTTAATCAGAAGCAAAAGGATTCCCAAAGCGAAATGATACAAGCATGGACATTCGTTAATTGCATGTAGAGAAAGTCAGCTTGTGTAACAAAGATCATGCACAACTTCCAAGTAGATTTAACTGCAGCTGAATATATCCTTGAGGTAGATTTGTTAAGATAGGGTTAAGCAAAGAAACACATGCATCAGACATCATGCAGCTAACTTTAGCGGTATTAAATACATCTTCAGAGCGTCCTGTATATGGAGACACCATATGAGACCGGGTATTAAAAGGCTCGAAAGCCCACAGCTCACAAAAGTCAGCTTCACGCCTCTTGTTTTTGGCCAATTCCATGTGCAATGTACTAGATCAGCTAATGGCATACTACATTTAAAACATTTATTATCTGTAGTTTTATCCCATTTTGCTTTTACAGCTGGAGTAATGTAGACCCTATTTACTACTTTAATGTGGGATTCTCTCCAACCAATAGGCAAAGTTGCTTTATCTACCAGATCAAAACTTTTTTGTAATCTCTCTACTGGCTGACACCAACCCATTGCTAATGCCCCTATTCTTGTTGTCTCTTGAAACTTTTTTATTGTTTTATAGAAAAAAAGAGAAAGAGTAGTTTCCTTGTCTATACATATTTAGCACTGCGTTCATCCTTTCATCCAAATTATTTTCTAAATATTCTTTATTCAAGTCTTCAAAAAAATGTTGTACTTGTAAATAGGCAAATAATTCTTTAAAATCAGTTCACGTATTAGTGGTGAGACCCAAGTGTCCACTTTTTGCTCAGGAGGAATGTATCATTACATTGCTATCTCAATCAATAAGATGTCAAATGATTGGATGTCCCAAGTAAAAAATGTCACTATACAGTTAAATCACATTCGAGGTAAGTATGTGACTGCGCGAAACATGCTAGGTGTTTCTGACTGTGACCCTCATTTGATTGTTGGCATAGACCAATAAACTTGGACATTCATTGAGCACTTTACAAGCTTGGAGTAGTCTTATTTTTTTCCTTCATATTAATAATAAAATGCCCTAATGTGTTAGAGCATTTTATAGTTTTACATGCTAATTATGTCTTTAACCTCATAAAAAAGTTAAGCCTGCAAACACACCTTTAACAATGTGTTTTGTATTTTAAAACATCATCTGGAACAGCATTTGTTCAATAAATTGTATTATTAAACTAAAGTGTCCCTTTAAGCTTATTAAACATTTGTGTATATAAAACTAAACGATGTTAGGTAAGTTTGACCAATTTTTAAGCAAAACCATCATATGTATACAGAGAATACTGAAAACAATTGTCATAACCAACTCCAATATGCTTAGTGATTACTTGGCATCCATGCGTTAATAGAGCATTTTTTTTTTCATCTCATTCAGTCCTCCACATTAAAAAAAAAACAACAAAAAAAAACTGAAAGCTGCAATTAATTTACATAGCTACATAAACCCTTTAATCACTGAGTTTAAGGATTCATGAATGCTTTATATTTTCCAGCTTGTGTGTTTTATTGTTTGGAATTCAGTTTAGCTTGTTATATTTCTGTAACACTTCAAATCAAAAGATTGTAAAAATTTTGGCTGGCCCATGAGTACTGCTGCAGTATCAGAAACACAATCACAGTGGAAAGAAACACTGTTGATTAATGCCTTCAAGGGTTTTTTATTATCAGTTTCAGATCAGTGGGCAGAGAATGCTATTAAATGCATGTGATAATCCAAAAACATTCTTAGTAACTGGACGGCAAAGCTCCATCTCTAGTTGGTAAATTTGTGTGCGGTTATTGAGATCTGCACTATATTTAAAGGACCAGTAAACACAGTAGATTTGCATAATCAACAAATGCAAGATAACAAGACAATACTCTAAAGTAGTAGATTTTTTTCTAACACATTTCAAAGTTATGTATATTTCCACTCCCCCTGTACCATGTGATAGCAATCAGCCAATCACAAATGCATATAGGTATATTCTGTGAATTCTTGCACATGCTCAGTAGGAGCTGGTGACCCAAAAAGTGTAAATATAAAAGACTGTGCACATTTTTTTAATGGAAGTTCATTGAAAAGTTGTTTAAAATGACATGCTGTATCTGAATAATGAAAATTTAATTTGACCTGAGTGTCCCTTTAAAGCTACAAAAGAGGAATATTTATGCTAAAATTACATTGATTCCCTGTATTAATATATATGGCATATGCAGCTCCTGTTTAACTTACTATGAATAGAAAATAAAAACAAAGTTTAAAAAGATTAATAACTGAAATGTTACATCTTGATCCGACAGGTAGAAAAATGGAATATGGATACGAGGAAAAAGTAAAAATTGAAGTAAATTTAATAATAAAATAGGGTGTACATTTGAGAAAAGTAAAACATGTACTGTTTTAGAGGGACATAAAAGTGCTAAAAGAAAATGCACAAGCAATATTGCAAAACAAAATGCTCTTGTAAAGGGGTTAAATGCATAGTTAAAATGGTAATAAAAGTACAAAATTAAAGGGACACTGAACCCAAATTTTTTCTTTCGTGATTCAGATAGAGCATGACATTTTAAGCAACTTTCTAGTTTACTTCTATTATCACATTTTCTTCATTCTCTCATTCTCTTGGTATCTTTATTTGAAATGCAAGAATGTAAGTTTAGATACCGGCCCATTTTTGGTGAACAACCTGGGTTGTTCTTGCTGATTGGTGGATGAATTAATCCACCAATCAAAAAGTGCTGTCCATAGTTCTGAACAAAACAAAACAAAAAAAAAAAACAGATGTATTCTTTTTCAAATAAAGTTGCTTAGAGTAAATTAGAAAGTTGCTTAAAATAGCATGCTCTATCTGAATCATGAAAGAAAAAAATTTGGGTTCAGTGTCCCTTTAAGCTTTCATGATTTAGATGGTACATACCATTTATTTCTGTTATCAAATTTATTTTATTCTCTATTTGTTAAAAAAGCATACCTAGGTAGGCTCAGGAGCTGCAATGTACTACCAGCCCAATTTGCAAAAATACACTTATATATTAGCTCCGGAATAGTTTATATATGGGAACCTGAAATAAAAGTTGCACATTCTACTATACAAGACTTTCACTGACCGCAACGGCCTAGTGTGTTCCACCACCATTCTCCCCCCCCCACCGGCTTGCTATCGTGCCGGGTGACAGCCGCGATACACCATGGAGGAGTTTTACTTATATGCAGCTACCCTGTTGGAGGAATTAAGTCACAAAATGGAAAGAAAACTTAACGATCCCCTGATCGGCTATGAATGCATATGCTTACAAGATGGCGCCGGCCTGCACACGGCACAATGCATCAAACCTTTGGAACCGATTACAGACCTGCCTGTCACGCAGCGCACCTCACTGTTCCAAGCAGAGGCGCCTGATGTGATTACTGTCTATGCCGCATCTCTTGAGACAGACAATGACATTCTACCTCCCTTTGCTGGCAACATAACAAACCCTCCTAAGGACGCTCTGCAGCAGAAAAGTACCCATGCGTCTGCCAGAAAAGAAAATCAAAGGCGTCCTCTCCTCCCTGGGGTGAGTTTCCGAGCTGATCGGAGCTCCTCTTGTTCATCTCTAGCCGCGTCCTGGGGGGTCAAGGTCTGATCCCCCGGCCATGCATGGAGAACTTTCACCATCCCTTATATGGGACACATGGCACCGGAGGATAGAGACAGGATCTTGTGGCTGCTGCCTCTTTGGGATTTGAGAGATCTACAAGATCTATGGCAGCTGTGCTCTGACTTCCTTACATCTGGGGTCTTAGAAGTGTATTGCTGCATACAGATGGACTACAGATCAGGAGTGGGCTAGAACGGATCTTTCCCTAATTCAGTGACTTCACCCCATCCCATTATACTCTAGCACGTTTGGTCATATAGTTTGACGATGCTTATAAGTTATTGATAAACTGGAGACCTGGGGTGGCAAATGATGTTGTGCGGTTAATAGTATATAAATATTGTGCAGGCTGCATATAATCAGCAGACCTTAAATTGTATCCTGCCTACTAGCAATTTATCTCCTATTGTTTATGTATATGCAAAGCAAATCACCCAAATCTGCTGGAACCTATCTCTGAAAATAAACTGCTCTCATCCTCATTCAACAACTACCCACATGCTGAGTTGGTTATCAACCTTATTAGACTATCTTTAGTGGTTAGAATTGCAGGTACGCCAGTTAGAATAACAATATATGTAGGTCTAACAACTCCCTACAGGTTTCTAAGCCATAACACAACTACTCTCACCAGAAGTACATTCACCCTAAGCTACACCAGGTAGATACTGAAAACATGCCCAGTAAAACCATCAGGGAAGACCAACCCCCTCACACACATATGCGGCACAATCTGAATTTATAAGCTCCATCATGACTATAAGTGATAGCCTATTTCTTACCCTTCAGTCGCTGGAATTCACTCATCACCATGCACAGGTCATTATGATTGGTGTTACTAGAACCTTTAAATGTGTCCATCTATACCACTATGCAGCCCGATGGAGATTAGTGAATTGATAGTTCTCTTAAAGGGGCTAGCTTGCATACACCCACTATGTTTCTCCTCACTAAGTCAGCTTAAATTGCTCTTCTACTCTATGCCGCATAACTGCTCAGATAATGTACTTATATAAATAGCTTAACTCCTCTGTCAATGCTTCCTTAAGCTCCTCCATCAATATTCAATACTCACATATCACACACAATCCGGCTGTTTCTACTTCCTTTTCTTTCTTCTTCTCACACGAGCGGCTCTTGCCCGCTGTATCCCTTTCTTCTCTTCAACTTACAATCCCCATATGATTCTTAGAAGTGGCCCAAGAGTGATCCTATATATTAAAAGGGACAATTCACCCAAAAAATGTCTCCCATTTAAATTGTTCCCAATGATCCATTTTACCTGCTGGAGTGTATTACATTGTTTACAAGTAGCTCCTTTACCCCTATTTTGGCCTCTTAAAAAGCTGATTTAACTTGTGGTTTCCCAACCTATACTGAAAGTTTTGATACTGGAGTATCAACTATTGAATAGCCTAAGTAAATACAGCCAGCAGAATAAATGACAATCACAGTGGGGTGCAGGATAGTTAAGTAATAAAATGATCATTTTCATTATTCTCTCTGTGTATTGAGCTTTAGTTTTCCAGACAAATATAAGATAAGGAAGCAAGTCTGTGTACGCAAACTGATAACATAATGAGATCTGATATTACCTGAAACTCAACCCATTGCAATAGGCTGTGGTTTAAAAGCACAAAACCAGCTACTTCATATACACAAATAAACCTGAAAATGCAATTTCTCATAAATGTTATACTCTGCAGCTGGTATAACAAGTCATTGACAATACATTACTGTCCCTTTAAATAAGCTTTCTTCTTATATCATACTATTTTCTCTATATTCTGGGGATCACCATTGCCTATGTTTCACACAGGAGACTATACTATTCCACTTAAAAAGAGGTTTCATGTCATATCTCGCTACATACCTAATGCTGAAAATACCTGACCGCTAGCTAACCTTTTATGTGTGTTTAGGTTAAATGTTATGTTTTTGAAGAAGATAAAATGTACAGATATATCATCTAAACTAGTTAGGCAGCAAGGTCTCATCACAATTGCTTTTATTACATGTTGACATATGTTGTATGTTTATTGCTCAAACTAAAAACCTCAATAAAAAGTTTTGGAAAAAAAAACAAACAAAAAAAAACAAACAAAAAAAAAAACCCCAGTGCGGTTATCAAATAAAAAAAAAAAAAATAAAAAAAAATAAAAAAAAAATGAACAGAAGTAAAAGAAATAAAAGTCTCATAAAATGCATGCACTTTCTAAATAATGAAAGTTTAATTTGACCTTCATGTACCTTTAGAGAAAGGGGAAAACATAGCTGACTTGGCTTTGCATTCAAATCTACATCCTCCTTCTCAAGTGGAATTTTCAGTTTGGTCAGAACCCCTAAAATACAACCAGTGCTGTGAGGAAATGGCCATTGTAATGAAAGTCACCAGGACTGCTGCTTTTTAATAAGGGGGTAACAAGGGGGATGCCCGATACCCCTAATTTTGTTCCATATGCTTATGGTTCTTCGACTGATTAATGTTGCCATGGTAATCAGCCGATTCTTATCTGGGCATATCAACCATCCTTTGAAAGAGGAGTCTTTTCTCTTTCCAAGAAGGGGGTCATTTGCCCCAAGTGTTTTGAAGCCAGGTAGGAATTAACAAATGTATTCAATCGATGTACAAAACAATTTTTTTCACAGCTCTGCTCCCTGGGATACCATTCAGCCAGGTGTATGAGATACTCTTAAAATGGGTAGATGTGTTGTCTTTAACAATGTTTTAATTTGCATATACTCAGCTGCATTGCTGTATTCCCTGGGGATGCCATACATGGTATTTAAAAGAAAACCAGAATTTTCTTAATTATTTGGTTCTATGTGGTGCCTGATGCTGCATACCTGCCTACATCAGAACTTTGTACCTTATCTATGGATCCCTGAGAACTTCTACATTACTATCTCAATTATTGCTTGTGTCAAGCACACACACACACACACAGCATATAAAAGATGCACATAAAACACTAAATAAACCCATTGATTGCCAGAACATGCAAGCCACAGAAACTGAATCAACCGACTAACAGAAACAGGTAGCAAGGATATAACCCCATAATTACCTCATAAATACTAGCTGCAGTGATATAACCCAGAGACTAACAAAACAAGCAGAGCATGTGATTGGCCTCTTGCCTGTTCCTATACTAAAGCCCTCTGACAATGGCAGCTATGGAAAAATGATAGAGAATGGGGAAAAAAGAAGGGAGGTAGTTTAGTATCTGGCTCCCACATTGAGACACAACGGCAGGCAACCAACCATCTGTGCCTGAGCACGCCACAAATGAGATGGTAGCAGCACTAGTGATCCATGAACCTCGGGGCTAGCATCAGAAAAGAACTAATTCTTCTGATTTATTTAACCTGCCTACTGTTACTCTGGGGCTTGACAGGCCTGTATATTTTTACATGGGCATACAACTAAAATGTGAAATAAACACAGTTTTAAAAACAAGCATTTTTCTGATACAAATGTATCCAGATTAGATCTGGCCTCCTACTCTCATTCATGGATAGCAAAGCAAAAGGCAACAGTACATCTCTGATATTTTTAGACACTTTTTTAAATGCAATCTTTACAATACACTTACACATATAGTAGACAAAAAAGCATAACAGCTTAGTCACAAAGCTATCCACTTAGTGGATAATGTGTAGAGGCACTGGGCTTGGTATGTTACCCGTTGGTGACCTCCAGCAAAAACCTAATTCATTTTAAATCTATAAAGAAGAATATGCATAGATAGAAGCTCCCAGATTAGCACTGTTCATAAGGTTCACTGGGGCACCCAGTGAAAGGGGCTGGGAAAAAAAAAGGAAGACGCTCCCCCTACATATAAGGACAGATAACAAACAGCCAGCAGTAGTCTAAACGCGTGTATACATCTGACACTGTGGGGCTTGGTTAGGAGTCTCAAAATCATCACAATGTTATTAAAAAATAAGCAAAACTATACATTTTTACAAAAAATACTCCCAGATGGGCTATATAAATGGGTCATCTACAAAATATTTATGCAAAGAAAAATCTAGTGTACAATGTCCATTTACCTGCTAAAGCCAGTTAGGGAATTATGTGTATTTTAGAAAAATACAAGAGAACACAGAAAATCCCATAACAGCACACTTACCTACTGCTATCGTAAAGACCAACTATTTAGAGAAACTTTATAGTAATACAAAATTATACTGAAAAATATACACTGTTATAAATAAATAACATAAAAACTACAAACATTTTGCAACAATCATCTCACTCACTGTCTATCAATATAGGAAACAGTATAAAAAAATACTGGTACACTACGTCTGCTCCTTATAGTGCTTAAAGGGACAGTATGATTTGGATAGAGCATATATCCGATGCCGATATAATCAGACAAGATGAAACATGCTCACGCCTGATAAGCATTTTGACAGTTGCCACTTTATCAAAGGCCTTTATAGAAGGATTACTCTGTAAATGCTCAGTGATAAGAAATTATAGTTCTATTTGGCTAAAGAGGTTTTATATATAAATTATGAATTTACATATGATACAGTTATTTGAATAGAAAAAGTACATTAGGCTAATAAGGCTCAAGATTTTGTTTACATAACATTCATTTTAACCGTGGGAAATAAAACATTTTTATTTTGTTTTTGTACCCTGTTTAATAGTGATGTCGCAAACCTAAAATTTTGCGAACGGGCGAACCGCCATTGACTTCAATAGGCAGGCAAATTTTAAAACCCACAGGGACTCTTTCTTGCCACAAAAGTGATGGAAAAGTTGTTTCAAGGGGACTAACACCTGGACTGTGGCATGCCGGAGGGGGATCCATGGCAAAATTCCCATGGAAAATTACATAGTTGATGCAGAGTCTGGTTTTAATCCATAAAGGGCATAAATCACCTAAAATTCCTACATTGTTTGGAATAACGTGCTTTAAAACATCAGGTATGATGTTGTATCGTTCATGTAGTGTAAGGGTTACACCCGCTTCACAGTGACAGACCAAACTCCCCGTTTAACGCACCGCAAACAACCGCAAACAGTCCATTTGCACAACCGCAAACTCCCCATTTGCACAAGGTTGAATACCAAGCTAGCCATGTCCCGTTCCTTGTCCTCACTGATGTCACTGCGCGTGCAATCACTTCCTGGGGTAACAGAAAATGCTACACCCACAAGATGCTCCTATTATATTACTGCACTGAGGATGCTGCCTGTATCTGTGTGTCCTGCTCCCTAGACGGAGAGCACAGGGAACACCAGGTCGAGCTGCTGAATAAGGCTTCTGAGAAGAAAAAGAAACTGAGAAATGTTCTGCAGAAACTGACCACAAAGAGAGAGGAGACTGAGAAGAGAGTCCGGAGTCTGCAGAAGCACAGGAGAGGGGTGCCAGAGAAAGCAGCTGGTGTAACAGAGAGACTCACTGCCCTGATTAGGGACATCAGGAAACAGCTGGAAGACCTAGAGAAGCGAGTCCTGAGTTAGATCACCCGGCAGCAGGAGCAGGTTTTACTCACAATTTCTGATCTGATCCAGCAGCTGGGAAAAAGAGAATGACGAGCTAACCAGGAAGATTTGTCACATTGAGGAGCTGTGCAACATGACTGACCCATTAACTGTCCTACAAGAACAGGAATCACACAGAGATGAGATGCTTGGTCGGTCCTCCTACTTCCAAGTTCCAATTTGGGGCACTGCACGTGCAATCTAACGTGCCACCAGATAGGAGTGGTGTGTTAGCTAGTACTATTCTTATCAGTTTAATCCCTGTTACGTCCCCTATCACGGGACGTGTATATGGCATCGATTTTAGGAACCGGGAGATGGAAAAAGATGCTTGGACAACCAGTACAGGTCGTTCTCCTTCAGCCTTTTATGATAGATAGATAGATAATTTCCCAGACAGAGAATCACAAGACGGGCGGTCTGGGACCCATGGCAAGGTTCCCAGAGGGAGTTGCGGGCCCGAGGCTCTGATTAGAACAGAGCACTCTGTGTATCTGCCCTCGGCCGAAATCGGAACATTCTTTAGCTTTCTGTCTGTCGGCCAAATGTCCGTCTGCCAAATGTCCGTCTGCATTTTGTCAGAGCACCGCGTGCAATCTACTGTGCCACCAGATAGGAGTGGTGTGTTAACTAGTACTATTCTTATCAGTTTAATCCCTGTTACGTCCCCTATCAGGAGACGTGTATATGGCATTGATTTTAGGAACCGGGAGATGGAAAAAGGATGCTTGGACACCCAGTATCTCCTTCAGCCTTTTTATACGAGGGTCCCCGACCCTCAACAGGCACGACAGCATGAAAGACCCCATATGCCAATACTTCCTTTTGCACAATCGAGTACAGGTATGGCATCGTTTTTAGGATTTGATAAATAGATAGAATTGATAGATAGATAATTTCCCAGACAGAGAATTTTACAAGACGTGCGTGCGGTCTGGGACCCATGGTAAGGTTACTTCCTTTTGCACAATCGAGTACAGGTAGGGGATTGCCTTTTGTGCAAAGAAATTTCGGCCGTGTACCTTCCACTACGGTGTCCCCTATCAGGGGACGTGTATATGGCATGGATTTTAGGAACCGGGAGATGGAAAAAAGATGCTTGGTCGGTCCTCCTACTTCAAATTTGGGGCACTGCGCATGCAATCTACTGTGCCACCAGATATGAGTGGTGTGTTAAGAAGTACTATTCTTAGCAGTTTAATCCCTGTTATGTGCCTTTTTTTGGTTTGGGTTTTGAAGCCACAGTGCAGCACCAGAGGCCAGAAAAATTAGGCATGTACACATGCCTGAAAAATTAGGTATTGTTGCAGTCGCTGCTGTAGCAGCGGCCAGAAAGATTGATGTTTGTTTGACAGTTAGAAAGTGCCCTAAAACATTGCGGATTGAACCCTAGTTGTTGGCGGATAAGTCACGCAAGTCATCCGAAGATAAAATACAGCAGCGTGTGGACCATTTTTAGCCCAAGGCAGCTCATCTCATCAGGCCTTTTTTACTCGAATGTATCGCCCAATGTCAGTCCCTTCGGGATCCATCCCTCATTCATTTTAATAAAAGGTGAGATAATCAAGACTTTTTTGACCTAGGCGACTTCTCTTCTCAGTGACAATACCTCCTGCTGCACTGAAGGTCCTTTCTGACAGGACACTTGAAGCGGGGCAGGCCAGAAGTTCGATTGCAAATTGGGATAGCTCAGGCCACTAGTCAAGCCTGCACACCCAGTAGTCAAGGGGTTCATCGCTCCTCAGAGTGTTGAAATCTGCAGTTAATGCGAGGTAGTCTGCTACCTGTCGGTTGAGTCATTCTCTGAGGCTGGATCCTGAAGGGCTGTGGCGATGCATAGGAGTTAAAAAGGTCTGCATGTCCTCCATCAACAACACGTCTGGAAAGCGTCCTGTCCTTGCCGGCGTGGTCGTGGTAGGAGGAGTATTACTTTCATCTCTTCCCCTGTTAGATTTCTGTTGTGCTGTGACATCACCCTTATACGCTGTGTAAAGCATACTTTTTAATTTATTTTTGAACTGCTCCATCCTTTCCGACTTGCGGGAATTTGGTAACATTTCAGTCACTTTATGCTTATACCGGGGGTCTAGTAGCGTGGACACCCAGTACAGTTCGTTCTCCTTCAGCTTTTTTATACGAGTGTCCCTCAACAGGCACGACAGCATGAAAGACCCCATTTGCACAAGGTTGGATGCCGAGCTACTCATGTCCCGTTCCTCGTCCTCACTGAAGGTATCTTCTTCCCCCCCAGCCACGTACAATACCACGGGTACCAGATAGGTGACAACAACGAGGACCCTGGGATGCCTGCTGTGCTTGGTCTTCCTCCTCCTCCTCCTCCTCAAAGCCACATTCCTCCTCTGACTCCTCTTCCTCACAATCCTCTTCCTGCGTTGCCGCTGGTCCAGCAAGCGATGCTGATAAGGCTGTTTCTGGTGATGATTGAGACCACAACTCTTCCTCTTCACGCTCATCTACGGCCTGATCCAGCACTCTTCGCAGGGCACGCTCCAGGAAGAAAACAAAATGGTATGATGTCGCTGATGGTGCCTTCGGTGCGACTGACTAGGTTTGTCACCTCCTCAAAAGGATGCATGAGCCTACAGGCATTGCGCATGAGCCTTCAGTAACGTGGCAAAAAAATCCCCATCTCCCCAGAGGCTGTCCTAGCACCCCGGTCATACAAATACTCATTAACAGCTTTTTCTTGTTGGAGCAGGCGGTCGAACATTAGGAGTGTTGAATTCCAACGTGTCGGGCTGTCGCAAATCAAGCGCCTCACTGGCAGGTTGTTTCGCCGCTGGATATCTGACAAGTGCGCCATGGCCGTGTAGGAATGCCTGAAATGGCCACACACCTTCCTGGCCTGCTTCAGGACGTCTTGTAAGCCTGGGTACTTATGCACAAAGCGTTGTACAATCAGATTACACACATGTGCCATGCACAGCACGTGTCAACTTGCCCAATTTCAATGCCGCCACCAAATTACTTTGCCGATCTCCAGTTGGTGCGGAATCAGCCACTGATCCACCTGTGCGTTCAGGAGTGCGACTCTCTCCTTTCAGGCAAGTCAACCCCAAGACGGTGTGACACTGCCGTATCCGGAATGTGGAATAGTACCTGGGGAGCTGGGGGGGTGCCGTTGATGTGGAGCAAGACGCAGCAGCAGAAGAGGACTCAGCCGAGGAAGAGGTTATGGAAGAGGATGGAGTAGGAGGAGTAGAGGAGGTGGAAGCAGCCCTGCCTGCAAGTCGTGGCGGTGTCACCAACTCCTCGGCAGAGCCAGGCATTCCATGCTTGGCAGCCGTCAGCAGGTTTACCCAATGCGCAGTGTAGGCGATATACCTGCCCTGACCATGCTTTGCAGACCAGCTATCAGTGGTCAGATGGACCCTTGCCCCAACACTGTGTGCCAGACATGCCATTACTTCCTTTAGCACAATCGAGTACAGGTTGGGGATAACCTTTTGTGCAAAGAAATTTCGCCCGGGTACCTTCCACTGCGGTGTCCCAATAGCTACAAATTTTTTGAACGCCTCAGACTCCACCAGCTTGTATGGTAAAAGCTGGCGGGCTAACAGTTCAGACAAGCCAGCAGTCAGACGCCGGGCAAGGGGGTGACTTGGTGACATTGGCTTCTTACGCTCAAACATGTCCTTGACAGACACCCGACTGTGGGCAGATGAGCAGGAACTGCTCCGGAAGAGAGACGGATTGGCGGATGGTTGAGAGGGGGCAAGGAGCACAGCAGTGGTTGATGTGGCTGAAGATGCTGGACCAGGAGGAGGATGGCGGCTTTGAGTTTGTGTGCTGCTTCTACTCATGTGTTCATCCCATAGGCGTTTGTGATGGGAGATCATGTGCCTTCGCAAAGCAGTTTTACCTAGGTGGGTGTTGGACTTCCCACGACTCAGTTTCTTTTGGCACAGGTTGCAAATGGCATTGTTGTTGTCAGAGGCAGACACATAAAAATAATGCCACACTGCTGAGCTCTGCGATGACGGCATTCTGGTGGTGGCAACAGCATGGGTTGATTAGCGTGCTGTCTGGCTGACTCCGGGTGCCGATGCATGCTGTCTGACTGTGCCACTAGCTCCTTGTGACGACCTCTCCCTGCTTCCAACTCGTCTCCTCCTCCTCTCTGTCTCCCCATCTGAACTTTCCCCCTGTTCTTCTTCTCTTCTACCGGGCGCCCACGTGACATCCACGGACGCATCGTCATCAATTCCTTCACTTGTATCTGACAACTCAACAACGGAAGCAACGGCGGGTACAACATCATCATCATCATCATCACACCGTGCGTCGTCCATGTCTGTAATGCTGCCTGACTGAGACATATCACAGTTATCTACATCCTCTGTCAATGATGGTTGCGCATCACTCATTTCTTCACACTGAGGTGTACATAACTCCTCTGACAGATCAAGTGAGGCGGCTGTGGTGCTAGTGTCGGTGGTGGCGGCAGGCGGGAGAGTGGTAACTTGAGAGGTGCCCGAAGCTACACTAGAGGAGGAGGATGGTGCGTCAAGGTTACGAGCGGAAGCTGTAGAAGATTGGGTGGCCTGTGTTATAAAGTCAACTATTTTATCAGAACTTTTCATGTTCATGGTACGTGGCCTAACACTGGGCATTATTCTATGGCCAAAGGCAATCACAGCACCACGACCACGACGGCCCCTGGGGGTTGGCCTGCCTCTGCCTGTGATTTTTTTTTTTTTCAATTAGTGCTACTATGTGTGCAAGCTACTGTGAGTGGGCACAGTATACACTGTGAGCCTGACACAAAAAACCAGACTGATGTTTCACAGTCAAAATTTTTTTTTATTTTTAAAATGTACACTTACACTACTATAAAACAAGATAATATGAGTGGTGGCACTGGACCAATGGGCACAGCATAAGCTGTGAGCCTGACACAAAAAAAGCAGACTGATGTTTCACAGTCAAAATATTTTTTTTATTTTTAAATGTACACTTACACTACTATTAAACAAGATAATATGAGTGGTGGCACTGGACCAATGGGCACAGTATACGCTGTGAGCCTGACACAAAAAAGCAGACGGATGTTTCAGAGTCAAAATAGTTTTTTTATTTTTAAAATGTACACTTACACTACTATTAAACAAGATAATATGAGTGGTGGCACTGGGCAAGTGGGCACAGTATACGCTGTGAGCCTGACACACACGCTGGCAGTGGCAGGCTGGCCTGGCAACTGCAATTAGATTACACTAGCAGACTGATGTAAAAGTTTTTTTTTTTTTTTTAAATGTACACTGCTGTTACACCAGATATGACTGGTGGTGGCACTGAGAAAGAAGGCATAGTATATGCTGTGAGCCTGACACACAGGCTGGCAGTGGCAGGCTGGCCTGGCAACTGAAATTAGATTACACTAGCAGACTGATGTAAAAGTTTTTTTTTTTTAATTTACACTAATGTTACACCAGATATGAGTGGTGGCACTGAGCAAGTAGGCACAGTATATGCTGCGAGCCTGACACACAGGCTGGCAGTGGCAGGCGGGCAACTGCTATTAGATTACACTAGCAAACTGATGTAAAAGTTTTTTTTTTTTTAAATTTACACTACTGTTACACCAGATATGAGTGGTGCCACTGAGCAAGTAGGCACAGTATATGCTGTGAGCCTGACACACAGGCTGGCAGTGGCAGGCTGGCCTGGCAACTGAAATTAGATTACACTAGCAAACTGATGTAAAAGTTTTTTTTTTTTTTTTTAATTTACACTACTGTTACACCAGATATGACTGGTGGCACTGAGCAAATAGGCACAGTATATGCTGTGAGCCTGACACACAGGCTGGCAGTGCCAGACAGGCAACTGCTATTAGATTACAAAGAAAAAAAAAAAAACCCGACTGAAAGGACTTTTTGGGGTGCTGTCCTTACAGCAGAGATCAGATGAGTCCTTCAGGACTGTAGTGGACACTGAATACACTAGCCTAGCTATCAATTTCCCTATTAAATTAGCAGCAGCTACACTGTCCCTCCTCTCACTAGCAATGCAGCTTCCGAACGAATCTAAAATGGCTGCTGTCCATGAGGTGTAAGGGTCTGGGAGGGAGGGTCTGCTGCTGATTGGCTGGAATGTGCCTGCTGTCTGTGAGATACAGGGTCAAAGTTTAGGCAATGATGACGAATAGGGGGCGGATCGAGCATCGCATATGTTCGCCCGCCGCTGCGAACAAGCTATGTTCGCCGGGAACTGTTCTCCGGCGAACTGTTTGCGACATCACTACTGTTTAATAGTTCATTATATTTATATATAATTTGATATGTAATAATATTTTGACTTTAAGTGTGTACCATTCAAGTGATTGTAAACTTTGGCTATTGAATCCACACTATAATTATTCATAAAAAAAAGAGGGACACTTTCATTTATAAAAATTAGACGCTTCATTCTTAAAAACATCACTATTTAGTGATCGTAAACATTGCGCCCTTTTTCCGCCCACATCTCATACTTTATTTTTATCTTTGATGATTATTCCGGCTCCAGCCAATCATTGCGTGCCCCCTTTGGCATCCAGCTCATGGGGCACGCAACAATTGGCTGATGCTGTTTTCTTCATCGAACACAAATATTAAGTATTAGATGCAGGCAAAGGAACAGTGCAATGTTTATGATCACTAAATGGTAATTAGTTTAAACAATGAAGCGTCTAATTATTTTTATGAATGAAAGTGCCTCTCTTTTTATGAATTATAGATAGTGTGGATTCAATAGCCAGTTTACAATCACTTTAAGTACTCTATTTTTTCTTTTTATCCTAACATATTGAGTATTTTGGAACCCCCATGTTGCTACCTTAAATTTAAAGCAAGAACTGATAAACCTCTGAAGCCAAGATGCTACAAATATCTGCATAACCATACACTTGTTTTCTTAGCTCCTACATTTGTTATGCATTTGTCAACTCCTGGTTGAAAAAGGTAATTGAAACACTTTATTATAATGTGTAAGAAATTACATTTCAAAAATACTGTTCTAGCCAAAAAAGTAAACCAGTCCTATAATTACATTTTAAAAAGCCCATTTGGTTATTTTATTTGGTCATAAGGAATTATTTTATCCATTGTAGTTACTTAGATATTACCCAGCACACACGTTCTTTTTTTTTTTTTACATTATTTGTCTGGTTGGCAAGTCTCAATATAGCATGTAATTAAGAGATTTAACTTTTGTAAGCTGTCCCAAACATAAATATATTTTAAGCATTATTTTAATTGACAAGATGTTACTTCATCTCAATATTTATACAAATGTATTTATTTTACATAATTATAGCAATTAGCAGTAAAACATGTTTATTTATTTCCTTATTTCAACAGTTGTTTTTGAAACGCATATATGTAAAAATAACATGGTAAAAAGACTTCTAATTTTCTTGTGTGGTGCATTAGATTTAAAATACACTATAAAAATATGTTTCCATAAAGGCACCATAAAAATAAAATTAAAAACACCTAAATTGCAGGAGCTCATATGTCAAACATTACTATAAAAGCAATAAAGGTTTCGTCTCATGCTTTATTAGGATGGTAGCTGTGGGATTACTGCATAAAAGAAAATAGCTAACAGCTGCCATTTCTATGTTTATGACTTTGGCAGTTTTGATCCCACAACCCAGCACTGCGAAACATATGAAATGATCTTTATCATAAACACGATAGTCCAACCCGGAAAGAAAAAAATATATATGTAGCAGCTTCAAGCCTTTGCATATAGCGCTAAGTTGGAAGTTCTCTTAAGTATTTAATTCACACCACTTCACTCTTTAGACTTATTATTTTGTACATTCTACACCTAGTGACTTAAAAGTCAAAATTAAACTTTCATGATTCAAACAGACCATGCAATTTTAAGGGGTTTTTCAATTTACATATATTATCAAAATGTATAGGTCGATTACAGTCCTTTAGAAAAAAACTTATCTAATGATTAGCAACTTAAAATACAAAAGTATTGAGGATTTTGTAGATAAATAATATGATAAGCTTTTCTAAAGGATTTGAATAAATCCTTTACTTTGTTCTCTTAGTATACTTTGTTGAAAAATCATACCTTAGTAGGCTTAGGGGCAGAAACCCACTACTGGGAGCTAGCTGGTCACTGGTGGCTACACATGCCTTTTTTTCATTGGCTCGCCAGATGTGTTCGGCTAGCTCCCAGGAGAACTCAAACACATAGTTAAAATTAAGCAATAGAGCAATTGTAAAATGCTAGGACACATTACATACTTTTCTTTTTGCACTTTTATGTACCTTTAAGAGAATGCAATAAGGGGGTACATACAAAAAAATGCTGACATGTATCCATAAACAGAGTAGGCAAACTTATAACCAAAAATTAAATATTTAGCTAAATAACTAAATGATTTGATTGTTTAAGGTCAATTCCAGAATTGTCTTTTTTTTTTATATTGGCTCTCATTAGTAGACAAAATGAAAAAGAAAGTGTTTGTACCAAATTTTAAAAACGTAAGTAGTACTTTGGCAGTTAAATTTAATTCATTAATAGTAGCTATTTTTCTATGTAATTTTTAACAAAAGGGGTTATCTTTAGCATAATTTTGAGTATAAGTCAATTTAGCCAATGTATAATTCAGACTGGACCTCCGTATGTATGTATGTATATGTATATATATATATATATATATATATATATATATATATATATATATATATATATATATATATATATATATATATATATATATATATATAAATAAAACTCAACAGGTTATACAGTTTGCATGACAAAATCTTTCAAAGCGAATTAAAATGGGTTAAAATCAGCATTTTGAACAAAATTTTTAAAATTTGAATTGTAATACATTTTTACTTAATAAAAAAAAAAAAATAAAGAAACCATTCATAGTGTCAAGTTGGCAGGAAAACTAGCAGAAGGTAGTCATTTTGCATGAAAGGTAAAGCAAACTGAAATCTAAAACATAGCCACTTCCAAAATAGTGACTGTTAATACAAATTAGTTTATGATGAACAAGTACCTGCGCATCATGAAGCAAAACAGTAGGTAAGAGAATTACAGTTCACATGTTCACAAAGGAAGAAAACATTGATATATATATATATATATATATATATATATATATATATATATTTGTACTCACCTTTTACTAAAGGGTAATTACAACTTCCATCATGTATGAGATTTTATTTACTTTATGCAAACAAGAACTGTCAAAAACACACACCCACACAAAAATAAGCATGTATACTGCTACAGAACATCAATGAATTACAAAAACCCTGTTGGAACAACAAAGGCATTAAATAGAAGATATCCAAATCAGAATGAAATTCCTCTTTCTGATTTAACCACTTATCAAGACCGATCCTAGTATGTGTGCAATATCACTGAGGTAAAGTGGCAATACAAGTTTATCCTACTTTATGAAATGCACCAAAAAAACCTAAGCTCATACAAAATAAATAAAAAGAATTAAAAGTGGAATACTTATCTCCAGATCATTCCCAAAATAAGAATAAGGGGCATTTAAATCATATGTCTAGTGACACATGATAATATCTAATTTGCTTTATCAAAAACACCCCTGTTTCTATGGCAACGGTATAATATGATTTTAAACTAATGTACTTTGTTATAAATGTATGTGTGATGTGATATATATATATATATACACACACACACATATCTTACTAACAAAAAAAAGTATTGCTTTTCTGATTGTTTACCTGTAAACAGCAAAGTTTATGTTTTGAACCTGGTACATTTATCCATTAACCAGTGGAAGACAGGTAGAAACATTGGGCTGCATATCAACAGGTGTGAACTACATTAATCATTTTTCTAAAGTTAAGAAGCAAATCACTTGAAGGCAAACATAATTTAACAACACTTGATGTTAATAATATATGCTCCTTGCACTTTGCAGCTAAATCAGATAAGCATATATCAACATCGTAACAACTTGTTGTCATGGATAGTTGTAAGATTTCACTTCATTCTATCTCTTGTGGAAATGATAGGATCTACTGCTAATCGAGTTTATAAATAATAAAATACTGTTCCCAGCACTATAATAAATCCGTTGTTTCTGCTGCATGCTGTAGCTCCTATAGTAAGTTTTACCACCCGCTGTGCAGGTGTGACAGTGCTGCCCTGCATGGCTCACACAATCACGTCACTGTCTGCCAGGGTCCCCACATACATAAGTCTCCCCTCACCTGAGCACACACTGTTAGAAGACCTGTTGCTTGCCGCTCGCTCCTACTCATCAACAGTGAAGCAGAATAAAGAGCGCCGACACCGGCTAACGCCGCTCCTCCAATTCGAATAGCTCCATAAACTTTTGGGGGCTTGGGGCCCCCGAGGGCCACATAATTACGCACTAGCCTTTGAAAAAGCCCTCTCCAGGCAGCCATGTTCCCGGAAGTAGCAGCTGTCACCTGTAGCTTGGCCTCTCGCGAGAAGTAGTTTCTTTCCGCACTCCGTGACGTCACTGTTTGTTAGTCAAGTTACCTGGGCGCTTGTGGGCTGTGGTTTGAAAGCTCAGTGACGTCACTAGGTGACATCCGCTATATGAGGGTGCTGCAGTCAGTATCCAGTGCTCAGCTCTAAGCACATTGCAGCGGGCTGATATAAGTATATTTACAATTATGACATGTTCGTGTTATTTCATGTACCATTGAATGTTACTACCGTTGTTGTTAATCAGCGTGTGTGCAGACGTTTAAACACATTTCTATTTACACACACGCATAGCTATGCAAGAAAAGAAGAGGCTTTAACGTGACCTTTTCATAAAAATAAATATACTGTACATAACAGAGGATAAACAATAGTTAAATTATTGTTTAGTGTTTTTATTATTGTTTTATGTTGAGGCTACATAAATGTGACTAAAACATCACTACTAGTTGTCCAGATGCTCTTATAATTTTTCAAGATGTGAAACTTATTTTATATGCTGATTCATGCAACTATACATTTTCCAACTAAGACACTCAAGGATAGGGTTGCCACCTTCAAAACAGAAAAATAAGGGACACCTAACGCAGCAGGGGCCAAACCCCTCGGGGCCACGATGACCACAGGCCCGATGACGTGCCAGTGGTGGTAAATCACAACTTAAAACATGTTTTTCATATGCAAAAGTGTGGAGGGGGGGGGGGGTCTGTTTTTTTTGCTATAGAACCATTGCAGTGGGTGTCCCAGCTAATCTTTTTAACAGTGCTAAACTGGGATCTTCTAAGTAAGTTTTTAAACGGTTTTATACTGGATTTTTAGCTCAGCATCTGTGCATATTATTCTTTATAGTAGTGTCTATTACATGCAGTTAAATACAAAATGTTGTATACAATGTATATGGTATTTAGAGTAATTTATCATTAACCTAGAATGTACCTGTATTGCATTATATTACATCTCTAGTAATTACAATTGTAGAGAATGACAAATTTAGGGAAACTTGGAAGCCAATGATATATATAGGTATATGAAGAATAAGCCATAAATTATTGAGAAGCCCAGGGATTTGGCATGCACTGTCCTATAGCAACTGTCTACTACAAATATCCACTTAGCTCCTAAGCTATGGTACACATACTCATCCCAGCCCTATTCAAAATCATGCAAAGTAGCACATATAACAGACCTGTGTCACACTTTCCCAGGCATGTACATTCTTGCAGGGAACAATATAAGCTTGCATTTATTTAATCTCTGGCAGCCATATTATATATTGTGTGAATTGCTAAAACAAATAAAAAGGTTTGTCATGCCAAGACTAATTTGCATCAAATCAATTCCCTATCTGGTTGCTGGCAAACTCCTTAGCAAGCATTGGGCAAAAAGAGTCAAGAAACCTATACACACTGGAAAAATAGTAATTATTTAGTATAATTTTTATATTGCCTTTTTGCTTAATGCTGCAGTCTTCCATGCTTTTTGTTTAGGTATTATTTAAAGACAATCAATGTTGTGCTGTATGACAGTCTCTCATCCTGTCACAACATTAGATCACAAGATCACAGACTTTACTTTCACGGGATACCAACAACTAATGTCCAGAAGTAAACAACTATACAGATAAACACTGGTACCGGAACGATCCTACCTACAGCTACACATAGCAAGGTAAAGGCAAAGCCACAATTACCACAGTCAAACCCATTCGCTGCTAAATAAGCCCTGCACATCAGCTGACAGACGTCTTGGAAGCAAAATGTTTAATTGTCACATCCTGCTGTGTACCACATCATTTAATCTGCTTTTTAACTCACCAGTTATTATTATAGTGCCGGTCCCCCACCAGCCAGCATACTTAAGACACCGGGTGCAAATCCTCTCTTTCGTCTCCTTCTACTCTCTCTGCTTGAACTGCTTCCCGCCACACCAACACTACCAAGCCCCGCCCACCACTAACTCCATGTCCACCACCTCTGCACCGCTTGTCACTGGGTCCCCTGGACTCCTACCAACATGGCCACGGTGGCTGCCAGCCAGTAGAAAATACGGGACAAACCCCGTCCCGTATTGATTCAAAACGGGACGTGCTATTTTAGCCTCAAATACGGGACGATTCCGTATTTTAAGGGACGGGTGGCAACCCTACTCAAGGAACAGCTATTTTTCTTAAAGAGACACTCTGAAGCGAACATTTCATACTCTAATTTGTTATTGTCAAGGAGGATCTGCGAGCAAATGTCAATGAAAATGTTCTGCATCTATACTAGTAACAGGGCCTGATGAATCTCCTCAGCATGAAGAGTTCAAGAGAAATCTTGCTAAATCTTTGGGGGGAGGGGGGGGTTGAGTATTATATTGTAATGTAGGTGTCTCTCAGATCCACATCCTGCATTATGAGATAAACTGTTCTCAAGCTAAAACTTGTCTTTATAAAATAGTTTGAGGGACCTTGCAGTAATGATGAGGTGTCTTAGATCATTAGGGCCTGATTATCAAAAACTTGTGAGAAATCTCGGCAAATCTTTAGGGGCTATTTTTGAGAATTATTTTGCAATGCAGGTTTCTGTCCACATCCAAGACTCTGCGTAGAGAGATACCTCTCAAGAAAATTGCCTTTTAAAGTCTTTGATGGACCTCTCGGTAATGACAAGACTTATTAGATCATCTCGCCAGAGCGGAGAGGTTGAATCATCAGACCCTTAGTCTGAATATACTTATTATGCAATTGATTTGTGACAAGTAGCTGTTAAAGTTGCAGAGTACCTACTAAAACATTAAAGGGACACTGAACCCACATTTTTTCTTTTGTGATTCAGACAGAGCATGACATTTTAAGCAACTTTCTAATTTACTCCTATTATCACATTTTCTTCATTCTCTTGGTATCTTTATATGAAATGCAAGAACGTAAGTTTAGATCCCGGCCCATTTTTGGTGAACAACCTGGGTTGTCCTTGCTGATTGGTGGATAAATTCATCCACCAATCAAAAAGTGCTGTCCAGAGTACTAAACAAAAAAAAAAGCTTAGATGCCTTCTTTTTCAATTAAAGATAGCAAGTGAACAAAGAAAAATTGAAATAGGAGTAAATTAGAAAGTTGCTTAAAATTGCATGCTTTATCTGAATCACAAAAGAAAAAAATTGTGTTCAGAGTCCCTTTAAACGTCTCTTACATTTGTGTAAAAATGGTGCTTGTCCCACGCTCCCTAGAGATGCCAAAAAAATTCAGTAACTTGCAAATATTGCTAAACAGTTGGTTTAGGTATTATGCAGCATTTTGAAAACCTATATATTTTTCTTTTGGTCTCTCTAGGGAGTGTGGAAAATAGCACAGTTTTGTTTGTTTTTTGTTTCTTACAAAACCAAGAGAGACGTTTAATATCCCTCTAGCAACATTTCAGACTAGTTATATAGAGCAGTGTAAAATGTGTTTTGGGGAAGGTCAAAGGTAATGTGATTACTTTGGCACAATTCTGTAATATGTGCATGTTGCTTTAGATATAGGGGGCGCGATCCGATATACGGCGTAGTTTTCGGCGCAAGCGAGGGAACTCGAGCCGCCCATAATTTCACCTCGCAACTCGACCTATCCAATATACTGGGCCATCAGATGCTAAACTGGCGTAAGTAGGAAAAACCTGCGATCAACTAAAATGTGCGCAAATACACATTTTAGTCGTCGCAAGTACTTACGCCAGTATTTTGTTCACGTAAAGTCTCAATAAAGTGTAGTTTTATGCAAATTAGGCTACGAATTGTAAAAAACAACGGCCAGTTCTAAAAGATGCGCCACGTAATTACGCCATTCAAACTTCATACATAAACCCATGCGCAGCGGCCATTTTCTTTAGTGTGTTTGGTTAGTTCTTGGAGCTACAGCACACTACAGTGAGTAGAGAGAGTGGGGTCGATCCGATAAAAATAGTCGCCCGCAAAAGCCGGCGACGCCAATATTTACGCTGGTTTGGTATCACATATACGGCGTAACCTAGAAGTTACGCCCGTATATTTCTGCCGTCGCCCGTAGTTTTTTGGGCCATAGGCAGGTATACCAAACCAGCGCAGTTTGGTATCCAATATGCAGCATAAGGACTTACGTGGCGAAAATGGAGAAATCTTACTCCATTTTCACCTCGCCACAAAAAGCAGCCGTAAGAAGCCTTACGCTGACTATTGGAGCCCCGTAACTCCCTAAACTAGCTAGAAAATAAACCTAACACCTAACGCATGCGCAATGTCTATCTACCTGTCACCCGCGATCTGCTAAATAAAACCTAACGCATGCGCAATGTCTATCTACCTGTCAACCGCGATCCCCCCCCCCCCCCGAAATCCCTAATAAAGTTATTAACCCCTAAACCGCCGCTCCCGGACTTCGCCGCCATCTACATAAACTAACCCCCTACTGTGAGCCCCTAAAACCGCCGCCATCTACCTTATCTATCCCCTAATCTGACCCCTTACAACGCCGCCACCTATATGAAAATTATTAACCCCTAATCTATTCCCCCTATACCGCCGCCAGCTATATTAATATTATTAACCCCTAATGTAAGCCCCTTACACCGCCGCCATCTCTATTAAAATTATTAACCCCTAATTTAATCTACCTACCCCGCCGCCAGCTATATTATCTATATTAACCCTAAGTATATTATAGTTAATATAGTTATTACATTATATATATTAACTATATTAACCCTAATTATATTAGGGTTAATATAGTTACTATAGTATTTATATTAACTATATTAACTCTATCTAACCCTAACACCCCTAACTAAATTTATATTAAATTAATCTAATTCATATTATAAACTAAAATATTCCTATTTAAATCTAAATACTTACCTATAAAATAAACCCTAAGATAGCTACAATATAATTAATAATTACATTGTAGCTATGTTAGGGTTAATATTTATTTTACAGGTAAATTGTTAATTATTTTAACTAGGTATAATAGCTATTAAATAGTTATTAACTATTTAATATCTACCTAGTTAAAATAATTACCCAATTACCTGTAAAATAAATCCTAACCTAAGTTACAAATACACCTACACTATCAATAAATAAAATAAACTACAAATATCTATCTAAAAATACAATTAAATTAACTAAACTAAATTACAAAAAAAAAACCCACTAAATTACAAAAATAAAAAAAAAGATTACAAGATTTTTAAGCTAATTACACCTATTCTAAGCCCCCTAATAAAATAATAAAGCCCCCCAAAATAAAAAAAATTCCCTGCCCTATTCTAAATTAAAAAAAGTTCAAAGCTCTTTACCTTACCAGCCCTTAAAAGGGCCTTTTGTGGGGCATGCCCCAAAGAATTCAGCTCTTTTGCATTTAAAAACATATACAATACCCCCCCCCATTACAACCCACCACCCACATACCCCTATTCTAAACCCACCCAAACCCCCCTTAAAAAAGCCTAACACTACCCCCCTGAAGATCTCCCTACCTTGTCTTCACCACACCGGGCCGAACTCCTCATCCGATCCGGGCGATGTCTTGCTCCAAGCGGCAAAGAAGAATTCTTCCTCCGGCGATGTCTTCCTCCAAGCGGAAAAGAAGAATTCTTCCTCCCGGCGACGTCTTCCTCCAAGCGGCAGCAAAGTCTTCTTCCTTCCGGCAGCATCTTCCATGAAGCGGCATCTTCAATCTTCTTTCTTCGCTCCGCCACCGCCAATCAGATTGAACTTGAATCTGATTGGCTGATTCAATCAGCCAATCAGATTTTTCTACCTTAATTCCGATTGGCTGATAGAATCCTATCAGCCAATCGGAATTCGACGGACGCCATCTTGGATGACGTTATTTAAAGGAACCTCATTCGTCGGGAAGTCGTCGTGCCGGAAGGATGCTCCGCGGCGGAGGAGCGAAGTAAGAAGATTGAAGATGCCGATTTGCTTGAAGACGTCGCCGATGGAAGAAGACTCTCTGCCGCTTGCTTCAAGACATCGCCCGGATGGAAGAAGACTTCACTGCCGCTTGCTGGAACACATCGCCCGGATCGGATCAGGAGTTCTGCCCGGCGGGGTGAATACAAGGTAGGGAGATCTTCAGGGGGGGTAGTGTTAGGTTTATTTAAGGGGGGTTTGGGTTAGATTAGGGGTATGTGGGTGGTGGGTTGTAATGTTGGGGGGTGGTATTGTGTGTTTTTTTGCAGGCAAAAGAGCAGTTTTCTTTGGGGCATGCCCCCACAAAAGGCCATTTTAAGGGCTGGTAAGGTAAAAGAGCTTTGAACTTGTTTTAATTTAGAATAGGGTAGGGAATTTTTTTATTTTGGGGGGCTTTATTATTTTATTAGGGGGCTTAGAATAGGTGTAATTAGCTTAAAAATCTTGTAATCTTTTTTTTATTTTTTGTAATTTAGTGTTTGTTTTTTTTTGTAATTTAGTTTAGTTTATTTAATTGTATTTTTAGATAGATATTTGTAGTTTATTTAATTTATTGATAGTGTAGGTGTATTTGTAACTTAGGTTAGGATTTATTTTACAGGTAATTGGGTAATTATTTTAACTAGGTAGCTATTAAATAGTTAATAACTATTTAATAGCTATTATACCTAGTTAAAATAATTAACAATTTACCTGTAAAATAAATATAAACCCTAACATAGCTATAATGTAATTATTAATTACATTGTAGCTATCTTAGGGTTTATTTTATAGGTAAGTATTTAGATTTAAATAGGAATATTTTAATTAATAATATTAATATTAGATTTATTTTAATAAGAGTTTAGTTAGGATGTTAGAGTTAGATAGGGTTATTATACTTAATATATATATAATATAATAACGATATTAACTATATTAACCCTAATATAATTAGGGTTAATATAGTTAATATATATAATATAATAACTATATTAACCCTAATATAATTAGGGTTAATATAGTTAATATAGCTGGCGGCGGTGTAGGGGGATTAGATTAGGGGTTAATACATTTATTATAGGTGGCCGCGGTGTAGGGGGATGTAGATTGTAGGCAAAAGAGCAGTTTACTTTGTGACAAAGCCCCGCCAAAAGCCCTTTTAAGGGCTGGCAAAAGAGCTTTTACTTTGGGGCATGCCCCGCAAAATGCCCTTTTAAGGGCTGGCAAAAGAGCTGTTACTTTGGGGCAATGCCACGCAAAAAGCCCTTTTCAGGGCTATTTGTAGGGTTAGACTTAGGTTTAGTGGTAGGGATAGTTTAGTATTTTAGGGGTTAAATAATTTAATATAGATGGCGGCGGGGTAGGGGGATTAGATTAGGGGTTAATAATTTTAAAATAGCGGCGGGGTAGGGGCTCACTTTAGGGGGTAGGTAAGGTAGATGGCGGCGGTGTTAGGGGCTCACTTTAGGGGGTTATAGATTTAATATAGCTGGCGGCGGTTTAGGGGTTAATAACTTTATTAGGTAGCGGCGGTTTAGGGGTTAATACATATTTTATTGTTAGGATAGTGAGGGGGGATAGCGGATAGAGGGTTAGACGTGTCAGGCTATGTTAGGGAGGCATGTTAGACAGTGCGGGTGATTTAGACTTTAGTCAGGTTTTGTAGGCGCCGGCAGTTTCTAACGTGCCGCAAGTCACTGGCGACGCCAGAAATTTGTACTTGCGCAGATTTCTGGACATCGCTGGTTTATCAGACTTACGGCACGTTAGCATCTGACGGTGACATATATGGGATAGCTCGAGTTGCGAGCTGAAACTGCGGGCGACGCGGGTTCCCTCGCTTGCGCCGCAAACTACGATCTATATCGGATCGCGCCCATTAGTGGTAAAAGTAGTGAGAGAGGAGCATTTCATTAAGTTAGTTAGGTCGGATTGTTGGATTGGTAAGCCTGTACATTTACTTTTTTTTTTACATATTGCACACATTTTGCATACACACATATACAAAATACACAACACTTTTTTTTTCTAACACCTCACATATTTTATTTATCTTTTACAGTGTGATAGGCTGAGTGTTTGGTTGTGATTGTGTGTGATTGAAGTGGGAGTGAGTGTGAGTGTGTGTAGTTTGAGGATGACAGGGAGAGCTAGGGCGGGGGGGGGGGGGAGAAGGGAAGGGGACTTGCAGGGAGAGGATTATGGACAGGAGGAGCAGTAGGGTCCCCATCAGGGAGTGAGTGGAGGGGGGAGAGTTAGAAGGGAGGATGGGAGTGGGGTTGCCCCAAGGTCAGGCACACTCAGAAGAGGGACAGAGGGTGCACATGGGGATAGAAGGGGGGAGGAGGGAGAGGATAGGGAGGAACCCACACTAGGGACATCCCAGGGAGGGAGCCAGGCGGCCCAGGAAGAGGAGCGCATGAGGTGCCCCAACTTCTCCTTTGCAGAAAACCTTGCGCTAGTCCAGGCCGTCCTGGAGAACCACACCGCCCTCTTTGGCCAAGAGAAGGGCAAAGGAGTTGCCCGAAGGCGTAAAGATGCATGGCTGAGGGTCGAGGAGGCAGTCAACGGCGTGGCCCAGCAGAGGAGGAATGTGGATGGGCTCAAGAAAAGGTGGAATGACTGCAAGAGGCGGGTCAAGGAGAAAATGGGCCAAGAAGCCATGCAGCAGAGGGGAACAGGAGGTGGTCCTCACCAGGAGGTGGAATATAATGAGTGGCAGAAGCTCATTCGCAGGTCCCTGAGCGTCACAGCAGTCCGTGGACTTCCAGGGGCTCGTGACTCAGGGACTGCAACATCAGCACAGCATGCTGGTGAGTAACATCCCACACACCAGTATTATATGTATTTGAGATATAACATCCTTTAATGTCACACATTCATGTACACAATGAGGAGCATGGTATTTGGCCTACTAACAAAAACATCTACAATTATATTTCACATTAAAGGGACATTAAACCAAAGCTTTTTATGTCATTCAGATAGAGAATACAGTTTTAAACAACATCCCAATTTACTTCTATTATCTAATTTGCTTCATTATTTTGTTATTCTTTGTTTATTAAATATCAATGCACATGGGTGAGCCAATCACATGAGGCATTGATGTGCAGCCACCAATCAGCAGCTTCTGAGCCTATCTAGATATGCTTTACAGCTAAGAATATCAAGAGAATGAAGCAAATTAGGTAATGGAAGTAAATTAGAAAGTTGTTTAAAATTACATGCTCTAGCTGAATCATGAAAGAATAAAAATGGGTTTAATGTCCATTTAATGCTACTTAACACATTGAAATTCATGATATGAGGTGGAATAGTGAAATACTAACATGTCTCAGAGTAACACAGGCCACAAGCCACATGTAGAGTTTTCAGTAAATGGACACTTTCGCCATCACAATACTTTTAGCTCAAGAAAGCACGTTATGTGCCTACATCAGGCTAAAGGAAATTGTGTGACCATAGTGTCACTTAAAGAACACATTTTCTCCATCACTGACATGTACACAGAACTATTGTATGACACACATACATGTATACTTATATACATATTAAAAACCCTCATATCACAAATCACAATGTGCACATGCATGTTATAGAGTTTGACATGAGAATGAGTATAGGCCCTAGCATCTATCAATGTACATTGTATGCCCACATGGACATATATATGATTGTACTAATCACTCTCATCATTTGACTCCTCCACAGAACCTCCAGTCACCAGGGTGCAAAGGGGCATGCATCCACCACAACCACCGGTACAGAGAATGCCTCCACCTCAACCACCGGTACAGAGAATGCCTCCACCTCAACCACCGGTACAGAGAATACATCAAGAGTATGCTCCCAGGCATTAGGTGGGTTGGATTGCCTCTGTTGAGGACCCATATATCATGCCCCCAAGATTTGAAGAGGAGCCCTGCCCGGAGGACTATTCTTTTGGTTATGAGGGGCAGCCAAGGCATCCCCAAAGGGTAGATGTCTTTTACCCCCCTCCCAATATCAGGCCAGTCAGGACTTTTACCACCAGGACATACAAACTGGTCAGGCTGAGTGGTCGCACACCAGTCATCAATGGGACTACCAGTCCACCCGGAGAGCTCCTCCATCCGCTTCCCTTGGAAGAGCTCCAGCATATGAAGAGGAGCATATAGCTGTGGTAGTTCCTCCTGAGGCACCAGCCAGCATTGTTCCTGCTGAGGCACCAGCCAGCATTGTTCCTCCTGAGGCACCAGCCAGCATTGTTCCTGCTTAGGCACCAGCCAGCATTGTTCCTCCTGAGGCACCAGCCAGCATTGTTCCTGCTGAGGCAACAGCCAGCATTGTTACTGCTGAGGCACCAGCCAGCATTGTTACTGCTGAGGCACCAGCCAGCATTGTTCCTCTAGAGACACCAGCCAGCATTGTTCCAGATGCAACAGCAGCTAGAGGTGAACCTGCGCCTAGAATCCCTGCTGGTGAAGAGCCTTTAGATCCTCTGACTTCTGCCCTGGGCGACGAATACATTGCCCTCCAGAGGAGGCAAACATCAACCTGCGAGAGGCAAACATCAACCTGCTAGAGGCTCACATCAACCTGCGAGAGAATGCAGAGAGACCAACACAGGTTTTACAGGAGCCAACAGACTTTGCTACAGCGTTCCATTGAGCTGCAACAGGACATGGCAGCATCTTTAAATGGTATAGTCCAAAACCAGTCTCAGATGATGAGAGTTATTTTGGATATGCAGATGCAGAGTGACAACAGATGGCGGGAACAAAACCAACTGTTGGGTGTGTTGGTGGAGCATTTCACACACCAGCAGGACATTGCCTCCAGCCTCTCATCTGTGGCCAGCACTCCTGCAGAATCCTCTGAATCCACACAACCCAGGAGAGGCAGGAGACCCACTCCAGGCACCTCAGCCCCCTCATCTAAGAAGCCTAAAAAAAAAAAAATATTGTTATATTTCATCCTAAATCTTGTCCTCTGTTATTTACCATATAATTGTCATCCACATCCATGTGAGGGGTGTTTTAGTACACTAATATTTTTGAAAAATATAATAAGGCCTGTGTGGAAATGGCCCAGAAAAGGTAATATCATCATGTTTATGACATATTCATGTTCTCTAAACCACATCACATAGTTGTGTATGAAGGGTACATATAGTGATATTCACTTTTAAGATGTAAATCAAGGTTTCTCACATCCAATAGAAATTGACCCATGTGCAGGGATAGGCACAAGCCAAGGCTGTGGCGGACATTTTCTAAGGTAAAGACTTTTAGTAAAGGACACCTTGCCTATCCCTGCACATGGGTATATATATCTAAATAATAATGTTTTTATAGAAGGTGTGAACATAAGGTATAAACATCCATTTTCATTCCTCAAAATGATAGTCAATAAATCATAGTGACCAAAACATGAATTGAACTAATGATATATTTTCAGTAATTAGGGTGTTTAAGGGAATGGGGGTGGGATGTAGTAGTTTCACTTACATGCAGTGGAACTCCGCAGTATGTAATTCGATGACCAGCTGCAGCAGGGGCAGCACCATCACCATGGACCTCAGCAGCAACTATAGAATCAGCATGTGTAGACAGAACAACAGGGGATTGTAGGGCTTCCAGCACCCCTTGTGCCCCATGATGACCCCTTGTACCCCATGATTGACCCCTTGTGCCCCATGATTGACCCCTTGTGCCCCATGATGACCCCTTGTGCCCCATGATGACCCCTTGTGCCCCATGATTGACCCCTTTGTGATTGGTTTGACAAACTTGCAGGGACAGGAATAATAAATGCTTTGAAGAGGTTAACTATTTGTGATCAAGCTGCTGATATATATGTTGTTAAGCATGCACTTGATAGGCCTTCAGAGAGTTACGTTGGTTTCTAAGTCAGTGCAAGGGTTGCAGCGCCTTCAATTTGTGGCGAGATGAGAATGGAGTAGATTTTCTGAAATCTGCACGCGTAAGTCCTTACGCCGTATATTGGATACCAAACTGCGCGTGTTTTGTATGTCAGTCTATGGGCCAAAAAACAACGGGCGAAGGCAGAAATATACGCGCGTAACTTCTAAGTTACGCCGTATATAGGATACCAAACCCGCGCAAATATTGGCGTCGCCGGCTTTTGCGGGCGACAATTTATATCAGATCAAGGCCAGGATGTTTTATTGTTTGAAACAAATATTTCTGTTAAACTGTTTCAATCAACTTTAGCAGGCCCATTTATCAAGCTCCGTACGGAGCTTGAAGGGCCGTGTTTCTGGCGAGTCTTCTGAGCAGGCGGACAGGAATCGCCGGACATCAACCCGATCGAATACGATCGGGTTGATTGACAGCTCCCTGCTGGCGGCCGATTGGCCGCGAGTCAGCAGGGGGCGGCGTTGCACCAGCAGCTCTTGTGAGCTGCTGGTGCAATGTTAAATGCGGAGAGCGTATTGCTCTCCGCATTTAGCGAGGTCTTGCGGACCTGATTCGCAGTGTCGGATCAGGTCTGCAAGCCCTTTGATAAATGGGCCTGAAAGTATTTGACATGTTGGCCTTAATGTGAAGCATTACAACGTTAGCAAATATTAAGTCACATCTGGGGTGCATATTTTGCATAATGTATTTTTACTGTCAATAGCAGCAAAGAACGAGTCAACAGTTTTGAAACTAATTACCCAACTAGAGAACAACAAAATCTATAGGCTCCAATAGGTGCCTCGTTCTCATGCTGTGAGACACAGCATGAGAACTTAGTGCAGAGAAGGGGGTAAGTCACGCCGCGATGGGCAGCAGATTTAAATGTATATGAATATATACATATATATTTACAGGGATAACGCAGTTCCGATAGTCCGCAATGTAAAGGCACTTTTCAGTGCCGTTTTTTTCCCCCCACATCCACCAACTTTAACCCCTAAAAACTGCTTCATGCATTTTTTTTTTTTTTTTAAATGCAACTTTGTTTTAATGAAAAACAACAATACTCTTACATTTAGGGCCAATTTGGGCACTTTTGGAAAATTAACCAGAGATCTGATCTCTGGGTAATTTTTAGAGCGCTTGTAATGGCTGATTATTTATCGCGCGCTTGTGAATGGGTGAATTTGCCCGTTTACAGGCATGCAAAAAATTTGTGCTCCACTTGTAATCTAGCTGTAAATATCTATTATCCCCCATCCACACCTACATTTCTGTATAATATAAACCGTGTTACATAATTTGCTGTTTCTCCATACTAAAGCTTTAATTACAACAGTAAACACAAGATTACATCAGCAAAGGAGGCTTGATCACTATAAATACCTTTCAGACACCCCTGGCCCTGTAGCCCATCTGTCATGCCCGTACCTACATCAGACCCATGACCCTATAGCTCTTTTGTCAGCCCTATACTTATTTTAGACACCTGATATTACAGTGCCTCTGTCAGCCCCATACCTACATGAGAGCCAGGATAACATATCTGTAAAAATGTTCAGCTAATAGACAAGACAAAAGTGTTAAACCTGTATGCTAGCCCTCTCACAGCTTAACCCGCATACCAGCAGAGACTGGTAGTGGCAGCTTGGATATTTTCCCAGGGCTACTTCATAAGCAACTCTGTTAAAAGTACTCACTGATTTAACTAACTGCCACTTGCATGTCTGAATATTATGCACTTTTGTCAAGAAGCTTTTTATGTTTTTTGTGAGCAGTTGTCAAGGAGCTTTTCATGTTTTTTTGTGTGGTACAGTTCTGGGTTTTACAAAGACAGATGAATTTTAGGGGCTTGCTGCTATTAAACATCTGTGTAATATATTTAAACTTAGTTTATTAAGACCAATTAAAGAAACACTAAAGTCAAAATTAAACTTTCATGATTCAGATAGAGCAGCAGTTTTAAGAGATTTTCCAGCTTACTTCTATTATGAAATTGTGCACAGTCTTTTTATATGCACACTTTCTGAGGCACCAGCTACTAATGAGCAATTGCAAGAGTTCAAACTGTATATACGTATATGAGTCTGTGATTGGCTGATGGCTTTCACAAGATAGAGGGGGCAGGCACTGTGATGAGAGTGGGAAGTGACGTCACCGGATTGGGGCGTAGTTTAGGGAATTGATTGTCT
Source organism: Bombina bombina (assembly GCF_027579735.1). Lineage (NCBI taxonomy): Eukaryota > Metazoa > Chordata > Amphibia > Anura > Bombinatoridae > Bombina > Bombina bombina. The sequence goes on along the minus strand of NC_069501.1, from coordinate 1,136,466,501 downwards.
ATGTGGCAGTTACCAAGTTAGATGTGTTGTACAAGCTGTATACTTCTATGCTCTGCAATAAAATAGCGTTGTACCTTCTATGCTGTGTCCTGCATCTCGTGACATGGTGTCAGAAGTACTTAGAGTAAAAGTGATTCTTTCCCATAAAATCCCCTTAACTGTAAGTGGGTACTCACAAAAGCACCTTGAAACACGTAGCAGAAAAGGTTTTTGTATTGTTTTTAATACATTCTTTTTTAATAAATCATATCTCAAATCTTGGGATATTTTAATTCAACATTTTTTTGGTTTGCGAGCTTTTTTGAGGGAATCATTTACTCTGGTGGACTGTGTATCCTGCATACTGGAGTGAGTTAGCTGGTGAACTCTGATATACCAGTCTGCACAACTTGCCTGTATTATAGTGCGCTGCCTATGTGAGTATCCATTTATAGTGGGTTCTACCTTTGGGTGCCTAAATACTTTAGTGACCATCTGCACTATTAGAGTCCTTTTTGTTCCCTTCCCTTGTTTTCTACCCCTGTATTCCAGATTTGAGGTCTCTTGGAATCCTGTGGAAGCTAGCTGGTGGACTCTAATCAATCCAGCCTGCGTGAATAGCACTGCATTATAGTGCGCTCCTTTTGTGAGTACCCACTTACAGTTAAGGGGATTTTATGGGAAAGAATCACTTTTACTCTTTTTCACTGCACCATTGGAGCGCCTTCTTCTTTTTGTTTTTGCTTAGATCGTCCATCTGTTTTTAAGAAGAGCTGACCCTGGTGATAGTCTACCTTCAGCGACAGCCTGTGGAGGGCGCCTTTGTTTTTGGATACCATCTTTTGGATGGCTTCAAATTGGTGACTTTTGTGTTAATTTTTTATATATCACAAAGAGCACGTTGAGGGAGACAATTTAGTTTGTGCATATATATATATATATATATATATATATATATATATATGAATCATTATATATTGTGTTCAATGTATTGTTGATGCTATTATAGGCACTTTAGTAGTTTAAATATTTGGGTTACTATACCACTGCACTTATATCATATATATTTTTACACTTTTTATGTTTATAGGTGCAGTTGGTTAACCCCTTTTGTACATATATATTTGTTTAGTGTAATTTGTTAGTTCACTCACATATAAATCTTTAAAACAGTGGATAATGCAATCCCTGCAGGAAAGATTAGAAAAAAGAGCACAAATTCAGAATAATACTGATGTTGCTACTGAGGGGAATGAAAAGGGGGTCACTACTTCACAATTATTCACCAAATTGAAAACAGCCATTAAAAAAGAGCACAAACATTGGTGGGACATATATTTCCTAAAACAGTATATTGGGGGAAAAATAATTCCCAGGGGTTTGAGACTTTGAAAGAATTGCCCTTTTAATGAGGATGCAAATATTTTGAAAGAATGGGAAGAGCCCTTAGATGAATGTGCTTTTAAGTTAATGGAGATACTAGTGAGACACAGGGAAAAAACAATCCAGGAATTGGGGTTGGAAATTAGCTGTATTCAAAGTGATTTAGAAGGGTGTAAGGATGACCCTGAATATGAAAAAAATAATTCTAATGTGATCTTAAGGACTGATAAATATCAGAGTGAAATCTTTAAGAATAAAAATAAAAAAAATGTTGAGAGATTTGGGGGATTATGAATCTGGCCAAGTTTACTCATATAATAAAAGGAGGTAACTGTAATGGATATTGATTTAATGAAACACCTTCTACTCTGATAGAGGAGAAAATTAAAAAAAAGATGCTGGAAAAAATGTATATTTGAAAAGTAACCAAAAATCTGAGGGTAAGAATCAACCCATGAAATCAATATCTCATAGAGCACCAGTGAAGAATCCTGCACAAAATAAAAATATAAATACAAATAAGACCAAAAATACACCTAAACCAAAAGGGGGGAAAATGGTTGAGACCCCAATGTGGAGAAATAAAAACAACAGCATTTCAATAAATCGTTTGGAGGTAATTTTGAGAATTATCCAAAATATCTGAATTTTAACCAAAGACAACATGATAGACAATTTGGTTCACCTATGGCCTCTACATCTAGGGCCACATATGATAATTATTCTTTTTATTTTAGAACAGCGACAGGAAAAGTTTTGGTCCCCAACGCCAATATGGAACAGGGATCTAGAAATGAGATCACTAGGCCAAGGAACCCCACGAAAAAGACCTTATGTAAACGGTGTAGCAGAGGATGGGGTAAGACCCGCAAAAAGACCAAACTGGAGAGATTGAGGAAGGGTATCTTCAATCTGTCCAGTCGTCAGCTAAATAATACTGAGATAGGGATTCTAGGAAGGGGTCAACTTCAGTCCATCAAATTCCCACAACATTTTTTATTTATTCGTTGATATAAATAAATTTGTAAGAAAATTGAATATACAGCGATACTTTGCAGCTAAGAAACTCAAAGGATCAAATAATAAGGCAATTCTAACTAATGATATGGCCGAGAGAGAAGCCACACAATATATTTGTTTTGAGCCAGAAGAATTATGGGAACATATGTGCAATGATGTAATACATACTGATGTAAGACTTATATCTAGTTTTAATCCAAGTGTACCGTCCAATTCATATCTAGAGGTATTTAGAAATCTAGTGTTGAGTGAGTTGAGATGAATCAAGAATTATAATCTTGATGAAGGTAATCTTCTTTACACGAATATTCAACATAGCATTGGTTCGCCCCAAGTTTTGCAAATCTATTCATGGGGTACTTTGAGATACATCATATGTACACCTCTGAGCATTGGGCGAACGTCGTCCATTATGGCCGCTTCATAGATAATTTAATTTTTATCTGGAATGGCACTATCAATGAGGCCGAGAGCTTTGTGGGATTCCTGAATAATAATGATTATGGAATATCTTTCTCCCATAATATCAGGAGTGACAGTATGGACTTTTTGGATGTCACTTTGGGGTGGGACAGTAATGGGAGTATTTACTCCAAGACCTTCTTTAAGGAGGTTGAATGCAACAGTTATATAGATAAGAGAAGGAATCACCACCCAAGGTGGCTTAATAATGTCCCATGCAGCCAGTTCTGTAGAATTCAAAGAAATTGTAAGAGAGAGAGTGACTTTGCTAAAGAGGTTGAAGTTTTATCTAATAGATTCATAGAGTAAGGGTATAGTCATAAGATTATTTCACAGGGCATGATAAAGGCCGCTTCAAGAAAAAGGGAAGAATTTTTCAAGGTCCAAACATATAGAGAAAATAGATATGAGAATTTGCCTAAATTTATAACTCAATTTAGCAGTAACTATAGAGCTATAGAAAAACATTGGCCCATTTTAAAGAATGATCCAATACTTAGAGATATTGTAGGGGATAAACCGCTATGTATCTTCAAGAGGGCTCTTACTTTGAAGAATTGTTTAGCACCTAGTAAAGTTGTGCCATCCAAAGTTTTGCGAGAAGTCAAGGGACAACATCAGCTGCTTTCTAGCTTTTTGAAACGTAAGAAGTGGTTTATAAATGTGTCAAAAATAGATGCCTGAATTGTGAATATATTGGACACAAGGAAACAAGCTTTAGATCTAATACGACTGGGGAAGTATTCCAGATTAAGACACGTATGACCTGCGAAAGTGTATATGTTGTTTACTTAATAACATGCATCTGTGGAATGCAGTACTGTGGACGCCCCAGTAGGTGCTTGAGAACATGATAGGGGGAACATCATAGAAACATCAAAAATAAGTACATCAAACAAAGCGTGTCACAGCATGGTACACATAGACATGAGGGTAAGGATGATACCTACCATATTACCCTATTGAATTTATTCCCAAATCTGTGCGTTATAATAGATTTACTAGGTTGCGACAGAGGGAGACATATTGGATTTGGAAGCTGAAGACATTATTCCCTGAGGGAATAAATGAAAACATTGACTTTCCAGTAGATCTCCCATACTGCCGTGGTATATAGGGAATATTCTTTGTAATGGGAAAATTTTATATCATATAGCAGTGGTTCTATTGCTTGAACTCGTGATGGTTATGTTTGATGTTTAGGAGAGTGCACAATTAGCTTATTAGTTTGGTATACCATCGTTGTTTAATAGCCATCTATATTGATATATAATTTAGTATTGGTAATTGTATAGCAGGATCGTAAGGGCTTTAGATAGGTTTACAATATATACATATTATTTCTATATATTGAGTAAGGGGGAGGTAACCACCTCCTTGATATGTATATTAGTTGCATCGATATAATCTAGATGCTTTCTGTATAGGTATTTTTATCATGTTGGCTCTTTAAGATCAAGATGAATCCCGCCTCGCAAACACTATAATAAATTTTATTAACCCCCAACGTCGCCGCAACCTACCTACAATTATTAACTCCTAATCTGTCACCCCAAACGTCGCCGCTAATATAATAAAGTTATTAACCCCTAAACCTAAGTCTAACTCTAACCCTAACACCCCCCTAAATTAAATATAATTTAAAGAAATCTAAATAAATTTACTATAATTAAATAAGATATTCCTATTTAAAAATAAATACTTACCTATAAAATAAACCCTAATAGAGCTACAATATAACTATTAGTTACATTCTAGCTATTTTAGGATTTATATTTATTTTACAGGCAACTTTGTATTTATTTTAACTAGGTACAATAGCTATTAAATAGTTAATAACTATTTAATAGCTACCTAGTTAAAATAATTACAAAATTACCTGTAAAATAAATCCTAACCTAAGTTACAAATACACCTAACACTACACTATCAATAAGTAAATTAAATAAATTACCTACAATGATCTAAACAAAAATACAGTTAAATAAACTAAACTATATCACCAAAAAAAACAAACATTAAATTACAAAAAATAAAAAAATATTACAAGAATTTTAATCTAATTACACCTAATCTAAGCCCCCTAATAAAATAAAAAAGCCCCCCAAAATAATAAAATTCCATACCCTATACTAAATTACAAATGTAATCAGCTCTTTTACCAGCCATTAAAAGGGCTTTTTGTGGGGCATTACCCCAAAGTAATCAGCTCTTTTACCTGTAAAATAAAATACAAGACCCCCCAACATTACAACCCACCACCCACACTCCCCTACTCTAAAACCCACCTGATCCCCCCTTAAAGAATCCTAATACTACCCCATTGAAGATCACCCTACCTTGAGCCGTGTTCACCCAGCCAGGCACCGATGGACCCGAATAGGACATCCGGAGTGGCAGAAGTCTTCATCTAATCGGGGAAGAAGAGGTCCTCCATCCAGCAGAAGTTTTCATCCAAGTGGCATCTTCTATCTTCATCCATTCGGCGCGGAGCGGGTCCATCTTCAAGACATCCGACGCGGAGCATCCTCTTCTTCCTGACAACTAACAACGAATGAAGGTTCCTTTAAATGACGTCATCCAAGATGGCGTCCCTCGAATTCCGATTGGCTGATAGGATTCTATCAGCCAATTGGAATTAAGGTAGGAAAAATCCGATTGGCTGATGTAATCAGCCAATCAGATTGAAGTTCAATCCAATTGGCTGATTGGATCAGCCAATAGAATGTGAGGTCAATTCTATTGGCTGATCCAATCAGCCAATCGGATTGAACTTCATGTAGGCTGTATTAAAAATTGAGGTTAAAATAGCTTCATTGTAACGTACTTTTGCTGGTCAAACTTTCATTGCTTCAATACACAGCGTTTATAATTAGTCTTTGCATATCATTATGCTTCAAAGATTCAGTGAGCCATTGCGTTGTTATCACATGTGTCTGTTAGCATATGTTTCTTCTTTGAACGGACTGATGGCCAAAAGTTTTAAGGCCAGAAAAGAAAATTTAGTCACAATCTGATAGGGACTCCAAACTCACACCTCAGTGGGACATCCTTTGGAAACAGTCCTTTGTTCTTTTTACAGTGACCTTGTGATCTTTTAATTAGGATAAACGTGTCTTCACCCAGCCAAAACCATTTGGCAGAGGGGGTTGTGTTTTACAATGAATTGTTGTAAATAGCCTCATATATAATTAAATCTTGTGGTCCCGGCAACCATATATATGAAAATTATATATATAATTTTCATTTATAATATTCATATACCCTGACATAAATCCCCCTTCCAATTTTAAATAGTTGTAGGACACATGTATTTAAATTGGCTTAAAGTCAGTGGTACTGGTGAGGGTATTGACCGTACGCATCATAGACAGTCTTCTATGAAGAGATTCTGTTATTTGTGAGCCTTCATGCTTATCAGCTAGGCATCTTTAAACTACAGTATATCTTTAGTGCATTTGGGGATATACCTACCATATTACCCCATTGAATTTATTCCCAAATCTGTGCGTTATAATAGATTCACTAGGTTGCGACAGAGGGAGACATATTGGATTTGGAAGCTGAAGACATTATTTAACTCTCTCAATTCCTGTGAGGTATTGAGCATGGCCTCCCCCCTTAGGGATTCTATGATCCCCCTTGGGGAGAGATATGGTTAATACATTGCCGTCTAAGGAAATATTTGCTATATTTCCAGGCAAAATTTTAAAAGTATTACCATCAGAGCCATTTAAAGGAGTCTGATCATCTATCTATAGGATAGTGATTTCAGGTACAGAGTTATTCCTGAAATTAATCTCCACAGCATCTGGTTTCTCTTCCACCACTTTAAAGTTATGTCGGGGGCGAGCTATACTAGATTTCTCATAATTAATAGGCCTTTTGACTTGTGACCAAATTACATTATTTATGCAATCAATTATGGTGCTTAATCGCTTCAGGAAATCACTACCAATAATTAAACGATCAGTGGGTAGATCCACTATAATGACAGGGTGTCTTATGACCCTGTTCCCAATTTTAAATTTTAACCATGCCGTACCGTGGACTTTTAGAGCGTCACCCCCAACACCTATTAGTGAACCATCAAATTCTTTTATTTTAGGTCTGTGGGGTGTTAGCTCATTTAGCAGTGTGTAGTACTTGTGGGATAAAATGGTTGCCTGAGACCCAGTATCAATTAATCCCATAATAGGGTTGGAAACTGAATCCTGTAGCTCAGCTAATTCATAATATCTTCCTGCAGTTTCTACCATTTCACACATAAAATTGGCATTATCATACATCTGTGGGCTTCGCCACGTGTTACCTGAATCCGCAGTGTTACCTGAATCCGCAGTGTTACCTGATGCAGAGAAAACATACCTACCGGTCTCCTCTATGACAGGGTCGACTGGGTTCTTGTGTACTGCATCTGTGGAAATAAGGTTAAGAGAACGCTGCAAATGAAGAGATTGGTTAATTTTTCCCGGCTGAGGTTGCTTGTTATCACAGCTAAATCATCCGTTTCCAGTCTATGGGGAGAGAACATGATTAGTACCATTATTGACATTTATCATTTTATTTTGTATATCTCTCCCCTCCCTTTCAGGTTATACTTCAGTATTTATGACTGTGCCTGTGGCCCATTGCTGGCCACTGGCTGTACCCCTAAAAAAATATTGTTTGGTGGCTGAGCCGTAAAAGGTTGACTCATATTAGCGAATTGTTCACTCAACCGATTTAACTGGGTATAAAGCTGATCTACTTGATCGTACAAGTTACCTCTACCCCTGGGCCTATCTCTTGATGCCCCATAGTAGTGATTCCTGGACCGTTGGGTTCCCTCAGAATCAGGGCCGCTGTTTCTATCCTGGCTTGGTTGCCACTATTTACTTGGGGTGTCTGGTTACCCTGAGAATATCTTCACCATTTATTGTATCTACCCTTGCGGGGATACCAAATATTTTGTGGGTATTCTCTTTGGGAGTAATTATTTACCTGAGTATGTCCCCCACTTTGGGTATAGTCTCTCTGCGCCTCAGCCCGTGTTGGGGGAGGGGTAGAGTTAAACCTCTGTGGGGATGGCCTGTTTCCTCTGGCCACCTCCGCATAGGTTTTCTTTATAGACTCCAAATTTAGGGTGCTAGGTGGCACCCTAGTTTCTGCCACAATTTTGGGTTTTGATTCCCTCTTAACCCCATGTTCACCAGACTGCTGAATAGAGTATAACTTTGTACTCTCTTTGATCAGCCATTCTAATGAGCAGTTCTCATCAAAATCTCTAGCTAAATTAATTTTGATGGGTGCGGGCAGTGCTTCAAAAAATAAATTTATAAATTCTGAGCATTCAAATATGGGATTATCTTCAGCCATACTGTATGCATTTTTCAGTAGGGAAAGGAATTCTATTGGGCTCTGATTTGCACTACATTTTAAACCATATATAGCTATTTTCGCTGCAGTTTTAGTGCGATGTTGCCCGAATTCCTTTCTGCGCTGTCGTTTTGTTTCATTCCAGGAATGAATATTCATATCCTTTAGTGAAGCAAAGAATTTGTGATATTTACCTTCAAATACCCAGGAGAGAAATTTAATTTTTGACTGCTCACTTGTAACATTCATTATAGCTAATGCCTCTAAGTGATCAATTACAGAGTTTGTTCCCTTGTTGGAGAATCTAGGTACTGCATCCTTTAGGAAAGTAATTATTTTATGGGAGTCATATATACCTTATTAGATGTATTTTGGGATTTCCTAGGAGCCTTATTTTTGGGGTTAGAGTGTTCCCTATTTTCACTTTGGGGAGACCCCCTACCTATACAGGGAGTGCAGAATTATTAGGCAAATGAGTATTTTGACCACATCATCCTCTTTATGCATGTTGTCTTACTCCAAGCTGTATAGGCTCGAAAGCCTACTACCAATTAAGCATATTAGGTGATGTGCATCTCTGTAATGAGAAGGGGTGTGGTCTAATGACATCAACACCCTATATCAGGTGTGCATAATTATTAGGCAACTTCCTTTCCTTTGGCAAAATGGGTCAAAAGAAGGACTTGACAGGCTCAGAAAAGTCAAAAATAGTGAGATATCTTGCAGAGGGATGCAGCACTCTTAAAATTGCAAAGCTTCTGAAGCGTGATCATCGAACAATCAAGCGTTTCATTCAAAATAGTCAACAGGGTCGCAAGAAGCGTGTGGAAAAACCAAGGCACAAAATAACTGCCCATGAACTGAGAAAAGTCAAGCGTGCAGCTGCCAAGATGCCACTTGCCACCAGTTTGCCCATATTTCAGAGCTGCAACATCACTGGAGTGCCCAAAAGCACAAGGTGTGCAATACTCAGAGACATGGCCAAGGTAAGAAAGGCTGAAAGACGACCACCACTGAACAAGACACACAAGCTGAAACGTCAAGACTGGGCCAAGAAATATCTCAAGACTGATTTTTCTAAGGTTTTATGGACTGATGAAATGAGAGTGAGTCTTGATGGGCCAGATGGATGGGCCCGTGGCTGGATTGGTAAAGGGCTGAGAGCTCCAGTCTGACTCAGACGCCAGCAAGGTGGAGGTGGAGTACTGGTTTGGGCTGGTATCATCAAAGATGAGCTTGTGGGGCCTTTTCGGGTTGAGGATGGAGTCAAGCTCAACTCCCAGTCCTACTGCCAGTTTCTGGAAGACACCTTCTTCAAGCAGTGGTACAGGAAGAAGTCTGCATCCTTCAAGAAAAACATGATTTTCATGCAGGACAATGCTCCATCACACGCGTCCAAGTACTCCACAGCGTGGCTGGCAAGAAAGGGTATAAAAGAAGAAAATCTAATGACATGGCCTCCTTGTTCACCTGATCTGAACCCCATTGAGAACCTGTGGTCCATCATCAAATGTGAGATTTACAAGGAGGGAAAACAGTACACCTCTCTGAACAGTGTCTGGGAGGTTGTGGTTGCTGTTGCACGCAATGTTGATGGTGAACAGATCAAAACACTGACAGAATTCATGGATGGCAGGCTTTTGAGTGTCCTTGCAAAGAAAGGTGGCTATATTGGTCACTGATTTGTTTTTGTTTTGTTTTTGAATGTCAGAAATGTATATTTGTGAATGTTGAGATGTTATATTGGTTTCACTGGTAAAAATAAATAATTGAAATGGGTATATATTTGTTTTTTGTTAAGTTGCCTAATAATTATGCACAGTAATAGTCACCTGCACACACAGATATCCCCCTAAAATAGCTATAACTAAAAACAAACTAAAAACTACTTCCAAAACTATTCAGCTTTGATATTAATGAGTTTTTTGGGTTCATTGAGAACATGGTTGTTGTTCAATAATAAAATTAATCCTCAAAAATACAACTTGCCTAATAATTCTGCACTCCCTGTATATTAGTACTACGTGGGCTATTTGGGTAGTTAGCTCTGCCCTCTGACTCTCTATTAGAGTTTCCCTCCCCCTCATCAGCTGAGTTAAAGCAGCTCCCTAAATTTACATCATGAGATGACTCTCTATTTGGGAAATCTATTTCTGACCCAACAGGGGTCATTTGTCTACATTCTCCCATAAATTTCTGCAATTCATCCCTGATGCATTCTCTGAGGGAGAATTATCTGCATTATTCTCACGGTTAATAGAGGGGTTTTCATTATAGCAATATGACCTTTTTAAATCACTTAATTCTCTTATGGCTTTGCGTGAGCTGTTTATTTAACTCTTGTATCTTAGCTAGTAAATCTAAGTTATGCTTATCTAAGGTGGCTATGTCTTGGGCAAACATCAATTTTATCTTCGGCTATTTTTAAATTCTCATCGCAACTGCATGAGGAACGAATACTATTTTCTAGCCTCTGTATTTGCAATTCCTTCTCTATGAGGTATAGCGAGCGACATTTCGTCAATAATGCATATCACAAGAGGCCAAGATTTTAGTATTAGTTTGTCTCGTTTTTTGGGAACCTTGCATTGATTAATTATTAATAATTCTTGGAATAATTCACTTTTTTCATTCCATCTTTCATCATCAATGGCAATATTTTTAGCCTTAATTTCAAGCATATTCATGTAATCATTTAATTCACCCGCAATATTAAACCTCTTTTTAATGTGGCCTATAATGTCCCTCTTAAGGACCTCACCTCGAGTAAGGGGTATTGTCAGGGAACAATTTTCAACGTTATGTACAGAATTAAATGATTCATTCCTAGTAACAGACGTTATTATATTGGTTTAGTATTCAGTTAAATTTAAACGCTAATACAATTTTTACCAATAAGAGAGAGAAAAATAAATTATATTTTCAAAATATTATTAAGTTTGAAACATGAAAAATTAATATTTTTATTAATTTTGAAATATGAAAAATTTATATTTTTAATAATTTCAAAATATTAATATTAATCTCGAAATATTAATCTCGAAATATGAAAATCAATATTTCAATTTTTCAAAAAAAAAAATAATATTGTCAAAATATTAATATCAATCTTGAAATATGAAAAAATTATATTTTTATTAATTTTGAAATATGAAAAATTAATATTTTTATTAATCTTTCGAAAATTAATTTTTAATAATATTTCAAGATATTAACATTAACTTTGAAATATTTAATCACAACAACAAAAAATTAATAATTTTTTTTTAGATAAATTTTTTTTTTTTCAATAATAATTTCTATTTACTACAAATATATCACATCAATATGATAAATATTAATAATATCTTAGCAGTGCCTCCAAATAATATGTCAGTATATGGCTGGGTTATAATACAATATATTTAATAATTATTCTTTAAAATAAACCCTCAATCAATATGCATATACTAGAAACCATAAATTAATATAAATTCCTGAATTCTTTTTATTAGTTAATATCTATAAACACATTGAAATATATTTGTAGGAATCAGAATATGAGTCAATACTATATACGTTTTAATTATTATAATATGTTATGTAACAATCATAAAAGTTGACTTATTCACAATAGTTTCTCAAATTAGAATTGCATTTAAAACATCACAGTGAAATACCAGAATTTGAGCCACTAACATCAGACAATACAATTACGTTATTTAACCCACAATTGATTCTCATGCATTTCTAATTAGGACACTAAAAGTACATATATCCTTAATGTAAACAGTCACTTTGAATGCCAATTTATCTAACTGAAATAAATTCTTAGTTACTTACAATTAAAACCAATTCTGAGTTATAAATATATATTTGCAAAGATAAACTGTTTAGCATTAAAGACTTGTTTAAAATACGCAGGCTATGAAATACAAGTTTTAAAATACAATTTATTTCTTTAAATCTGCTACCTACAGCAACAATGGATGTTTGTTTTAAATATTTAGCATACAAAAAGGCAAGCTTAACACTATACAGGAGTATGAATATAATTCTAAAATATAAATAATGCTCCTTAAGTCTATCAGTTGTAATTTAACTGCATTGACTATGCATATATTTTGTTTTAGACATTTATCTGTAATTAGCAACCTTTTATACTTTACCAAAATAATGATCAAATCGATAAGTCAATTTCCAAATACTTCTTTGTTTATCCAATTCGCCTCAGAATACCCAAAAATGAGTTTTTGCATGTGGAAAAGAAAGGTAGCTATTATGCCTTTTGTAACTGTAAGTAACGCAGCCAAATTTTTATCAGTCACAGTTTTATGCACACAGCCAGCCAGCCTTTTCTATGCTTGGGGTTTTTATCATGTGATATTATCCCACCCCTTTTTGTTTTGTACCATCATTGGCGAATTGGATAGGCCCTTACGGATCTGCTTTGTGATTCGCCCTTACGGAGCTGAGCATGGATTGGTTCATCTAGGAAGTATCATTCTGATAGGCCCTAGGCAATTGCATGGTTACTATGGAAACGCATCTTTTAACAGTCAAATCTTTTGGCTGTAATACTGGATTTTGGCCATCGGGGGGCAGCATGACAAACAAACAGCAATACAGTCCTAACATTCATTTAACCATATCTAGACAGTAAAAACATTTCCTTAAAGTGTGTATTTAAAAATGCTATAATTTCTTTATATTACTGAATTACATGTTCAAATGTACTGTATTATGTCACATTATTTATTCTGATTATTTTAATATGAAACATCAGTATTTTAATAGTATTAGTATTTAATATTATATTATATCAAAGTAATTTATACTGCTAACTATTTCAAAATTAATAACATTTAAAATCCTGATATATATATATTCATACAAATACAGCATGTTTCACATTCAGTGTACTTCTTCCTGAATATATAAATTGATGCCCATGTCCAATTGTTGTCTGCAACCAAAGAAATAATTGTTAGAATGCTCATTTTAAATCCTAAAACATTCTAAAACATTTTGAAATTTTAGCTCTCAGCTCTCCATGTTTAATATGTGTCTGAATATACTGTACATATGTGTATCCCACACACACATACACATATATACATATATATATTCATACAAAATACAGCAGGTAAAACATTGTTATATATATATATATATATATATATATATATATATATATATATATATATTTATCATGTAGGCTGTTTTAAAAATAGAGGTTAAAATAGCTTCATTGTAACGTGTTTTTGCTGGTCAAACTTTCATTGCTTCAATACACAGCATTTATAATTAGTCTTTGCATATCATTATAATTCAAACGATTCAGTGAGCCATTGCGTTGTTATCACATGTGTCTGTTAGCATATGTTTCTTCTTTGAAAAGACTGATGGCCAAAAGTTTTAGGGCCAGAAAAGAAAATTTAGTAACAATTTGATAGGGACTCCAAACTCACACCTCAGTGAGACATCCTTTGGAAACAGTCCTTTGTTCTTTTTGCAGTGACGTTGTGATATTTTAATTAGGATAAACGTGTCTTCACCAGGTCAAAACCATTTGGAAGAGGGGGTTGTGTTTTACAGTGAATAGAACTGTTGTAAATAGCCTCATATATAATTAAATCTTGTGGTCCCAGCAACCATATATATGAAAATTATATATATAATTTTCATTTATAATACTCATATACCCTGACAACTGGATGCTTCCAATGGCTTCTGGCAGATACCGCTAGATCCAAAGTGTCGCAAACTGACTACCTTCATTACACCGGTAGGTCGGTTATGCTTCGGCAGACTCCCCTTTGGGATATCCTCTGCTCCTGAAATCTTTCAAAGAGAGATGAGTTCTCTCCTAAGGGACCATAAGGGGCACAGCAGTCGTCATGGATGACATTTTGGTGTATGGGTCTACATTGCAAGAACATGATCAGCAATTTAGCTGTGTGCTGCAGACCATTAGAGAGTCCGGGTTGAAATTAAATAAGGAGAAATGCCACTTTAGGAAGGCTGAGTTATGTTACTTTGGGCATATTATCAATGGGGATGGCATCAAGCCGGACCCTGATAAAATCCTTGCTATTGAACAGGTGAAAATTCCTTCTGATGTACATCAGCTGAGACAAATATTGGGCCTTGTGAATTATGTGGGCAGGTTCCTTCCAAATTTATCCACAATACTACACCCTATCACAGAGTTGTTAAAGAAAGATGTTGCCTGGGTCTGGGGACCTTCACAGGAAGAATCTTTTGTGCAGGTGAACTCCCTGCTGGGGTCTTCCCCAGTGTTGGGGTTCTACGACCCTTCTAAAAAGACTGTGGTTAGTGCTGATGCAAGCAGTTATGGGTTAGGGGCCGCCCTCCTGCAGTTGAATGAGAACAAACTACAGCCCATCACCTACTGTGCCCGTACACTGATGGCTGCTGAGTCAAAATATGCCCAAATTGAGAAAGAGTGCCTGGCTGCAGTTTGGGCCTGTGAGCGCTTTCAGCGTTACCTAGTGGGTTTAGAGAAATTTAGTCTGGAGACTGACCATAAACCGCTAGTCCCTCTAATCAACTCTTATGATATTGACAAAACACCCCTGATGAGGCTGCTCAGGTTCAACGTTCAGGCAGTGCATGTGCGGGGAAACAACTGATAGTGGCACATACACTTTCCAGGCTCCCGCTGACTGCTGCTGAAGAAACTTCAATGGAATCAGATGTGAAAATGTATGTAGATTAATTTGTGGCATCCAAATCCATTTCGTCAGGGAAGCTAGAGCAAATAAGAAAGGAGACATATTTAGATACTGACCTTCAAGAAGTTATTAAGTAAATAAAAGAAGGTTGGCCCGAGAGCCGTGCAGCCTGGATGTCTTTAAGTTCTTACCAGTCAGAAAGGTTGCAGCTCACAGAACTGGATGGGTTGTTGCTGTTCCAGGACCGCATTGTTATTCCTGTTAGCATGCGGCAGGAGATGTTAAGCAGGATTCGTGATGGCCACTTGGGCATTACAAAGTGCAGAGAAAGGGCAGCTACTGCAGTATGGTGGCCTGGGATCAGTTCCGACATCGCAAGCCATGTGTCAAAATGAAGGGAGCCCTTGATTTCTACTCCACTGCCTGCAAGCCCGTGGCAGAAAAGACCTGCTGATTTGTGCGAACTACACGGGAAAAAGTACCTAGTCGTGATTGACTACTATTCCAGGTATTTGGAGATTGCACCCTTGAATGAGATCACAAGTAAAGCCGTTATCACTCGTCTCAAGAGCTTGTTCGCCGGGTGGGGCAAACCAATGGAGTTAGTGAGTGATAACGGAATGCAGTTTGCTTCCACGGAGTTCAGTTCTTTCAGCAGTGAATATGATTTTGTCCATTATACATCAAGTCCACATTACCCGCAGGCCAATGGAATGGCTGAAAGGGCAGTTCAAACAACAAAGTTCATTTTGAAGCAATCTGAGCCGTACCTAGCCCTCTTGTCCTATAGGGCGACTCCCATTCAAGCCATGGGTTTTAGCCTGGCACAGCTGATGCTAGGACGTCATATTCGCACCACTTTACCCTCTGTGGGTGTCTTCAAGCCCACTAGCTCTGTTCCTCGGGACGAGGTCCTTAGGAGTAATGAAGAGGCTAAAAGGGGCTATCGATTCTTCTACGACAGGAAACCCTCTGTGAGGCCCTTGCAGGAGCTGAATGTGGGGCAAAGTGTCAGAGTTAAACTGGATGATAAGAAGAAATGGAAGACGCCTGCTACAAGGTCTAATGTAGTCTTTAATGATGGAGGGACAGTCACATGTCGAAATCAAAAACATCTTCAGCAAGTACCTGAGAGTTTGGGACTGGATGCCTCATTACCACTGCCTGTGGGATCCCCTGTTTTTAGAGGGGTTCCTTCCCCTCAGCAAGATCACAGCAGGGATACTTCTTTGCTTCCAGCAGACTCTCAATCACCTTCTTCTGTATCAGAGGACAGTTCATGTAAAATGACATCAAGTAGAAGGTTAGTGAAACTTCTAGCCCAATATCGGGATTAGCACTAGTTAGAGCAGTGGCCAGAAGAATGGGCAGAATAATCCCATGGTCACTGTGGACTAGGGTAGTCTACCCCGATGTTCAAGTCAGGATTGTATTTCATGTTGTTTATGTATATACTCTTTAACTTGTTATTTGTTGTATACTAAACAAAACTATTTCTGTATGCATCTTGTATACCTTGTTATTTGATGTATTCAAAAAGAAAAAAAAATGTATGCTTTGTCCTTTGAAAAGGGGGAAGATGTGATGAGAGTGGGAAGGGACGTCACCGGATGGGGGCGTGGTTTAGGGGATTGATTGTCTATGTGGCAGTTACCAAGTTAGATGTGTTGTATAAGCTGTATACTTCTATGCTCTGCAATAAAATAGCGTTGTACCTTCTATGCTGTGTCCTGCATCTCATGACAGGCACATTTAGAAATTTGTCCAAAAAAAAGGCCCACTCATTTACAATTCACAGTGTTATTGCATTGTCTTTTTATTATTCACTTGTTGATGATGCAATTCTATTGATGGATTGATATAAGATAGAAATGTAGACATATTCAAATACGCAAACCTACAATACTTTAAAACTTTATAAATATAATCCATTTTTATATACACCAGACAGCATTTGTAAGGAGGGTAATTATAATTCACTATAAATGTGCATTTGGAAAACTACAATTCCCAGTAGCATAGTGGTGAAATAACAGATATGACATAGAGTTGGAAGTTGATGTAAGTAAATCAGCTATACACACCTTAAAATTATTGGTAAAGCGGAATTAATCTATCCATCCATCCATCTATCTATAGTATGATTAGCAGCTAGTATTAAGTATATAAGCACACTTGCAAGAAGTGAACTTGTAATTCCCTGTAGGTATGCGCATGTCAAACGACAGTTTGTAAAACTACAATTCCCAGTAACTCATAGCTGTGCAATGCCCAATATGATGTAAAGGTCAAAGTGGATTGGACGTAACTATTAATCAGCAACATCTGGGAACTTTAAATATCGGTTGATAAAGACCCATAGTACAAAACAGCTGAAAAAGGAGCGCCACAAGGGTAATAAAATAAAAAATACTAAATAATAAAAATATAGAAATATATATTAGTCACTTATAATAACATAAAACAGAGATAATAACCTCAATATTATTATAATTTGAAGTCTTACGAATGGGCACACTAAAATTTGGATACGAGTATTGTTACAGAAGCATTAGTTATTTTGTTGTGAAGAGCTTATTTCCCAGCAGCAATGCCTGAACCAGCAAGCCAGCGCCTTAGAAGGGCTCCAAGAAAACCGTAACAAGTATCATTTCATAAAGAGTTAACTCTTTTTTTTTCAGCTTTTAGAAACTATTGTCTAATCACCTCTGGAGCCAGACTAATTGATAAGATGAACTTGTAAACTTGTTATCTTAAGTACTGTAATCCTATTGTGGCCTGTCAAAGGACAGTGCTCTCTATCTAAATGTGTGATGGGGGATTTTGTGCTTCCCCCCCTCTCCCCCTGGGAGTGCCCTGTGTGCATGTAACCTTAATAAAAAGCAGGCTGGGCATCCCAGTCCTGAGTTCTTGTTTGACCCTCAATCGCAGCGTTGACTCGTTTTTGTGGGCAGAAGGGTATCCTAGCTGTACTGCAGCTAAGGGAGATTATTCTATATTTGCGAGACTCATATAGAATACTATGGAAAGCAGCTTCTCCCCTCTTTAGCAATAGGGATCCAGGCTACTAAGCGGTCCATCTCTCAGCGAGACTAAGGGTAACCGTAACATTTGGCGGCAGCGGCGGGATTTTCCTGGATTTCCTAGGAGAGGTACAGAACGGATGGAGAGCGCTTACGAAAAATTGAAGCGTACAACCCTAAAGGATTTACTTGAAAGCAGAGGGGGGTACGCCAGCAACCGGCCGAGGAGAGAGCTGATCGCAGAATTGACCGAACTGGATCAGAGCTTCACAATGGCGGAAACACCGACCATGATTAGTGACGAAAAAACAAGGATTGTTCGGGAAAGGCTCTCATTATACGGGCCGAACCCCTCCATGGAATTGGTACAGCAGTTGATGGCGGAGGCGGACAAGGATATACGAGAGACTCGAACCCACGAACTCAACCTAGCGAACGCACACCGCCATGCTGAAGCCCCGCAGGTAATCATCCCTGTCGAAAATGCTGGGAGGCCCAAGATACCCTATGCGGCATTTCGACCCTTCCTAGAGAGCGAGACAGGGATTGATGAATATTTGGCGGACTTCGAAAGGCAATGTGCCCTGCACCAGATTCCCAACAGAGAGTGGCCCACGATATTGTCTGGGAAACTATCCGGGCGAGCCCTGGAAGCCTTTCGTACTCTGGGTGCTGAGGAAGTGACACAGTATGAGCTAGTTAAGGAGACACTGTTGCGACGGTACGCTGTAACTCCGGACACGTATCGCCGACAGTTTCGGGGCACGGAAAAGAAGCCTAACGATACCCATATGGAATGGGCGCACCGAATGCGGAGAGCGGCAAATCACTGGCTGAGCGGAAGTAAAGCGGTGACTGGGGAGGAAATTTTACAATTGTTTCTCTTAGAACATTTTTATAATGGCATGGAACAGCAAGGGAAGGAATGGCTGCGAGACAGGCGGCCTTCTACCTTAGAAGAAGCAGCCAAATTGGCCGATGAACATTATGACTCCCGTCTTCACGAACCCATGAACTACCGAGCTCCAGCACGGGTCGAACCCAGAGAGGTTTACCGTGCACCCCCTCGTGCTGAATTCCGAGCCCCGGTGCCCACAGGGCCCGTCCGACACTCAGGACCACCCAATAACAGCTCTGAGCGTCCCAGACCGACTTGCCACCGATGCAAGCAACCAGGGCATTTCATGGCTAGCTGCCCCCTTAATACGCACCAGACACCCAGGAATTACAATTACCCCTCTGGGTCCTATCGTCCGGCCCGGGCCCTCTGTGTTAACCAAGAGGCCCCTATGGAGGGATATGTGGGGCCGCTTCACGAGGCAGACCCTGTATATGCTGCCTCAGATAACCGCCAGCACCATCGGCAGAGGGTATGGCTCGAGGGGCGATCTACCGAGGGATTGCGAGACACAGGGGCTACTATCACGCTGGTACAGAGTCATTTGGTGCCAGAGCACAAGCGATCCGGACAGACTGTGGCCGTTAGAGTGGCGGGGGGGGATGTGTACAAAATTCCAACAGCTAAAGTGCATCTTGATTGGGGAGCGGGAAAGGGGGCTGTGAACGTGGGCCTAATGGATAATTTACCTGCCGAAGTACTACTGGGCAACGATTTGGGCCCCATGACTTCTGCCTATGCTCCAGTATGCAACAACGAGGCGGACCCAGTGACTACACGGGCCCAAGCCCGGACGGAGCGAGAGCTCTCACCAGTGCGGGAGACACAGGTAAGACCTACCCCGACCTTGCCTGACAGATTAGGCCCCATACCCTGGGACACCCCAGATGCTTTCGAGGCAGAGTCTAAGACTGACCCGACCTTACAAAAGTACCGGGAACGAGCAGAGACCGGAGGGGGAGGGGCAGATAACGAAACATTCTTATGGGAAAAAGGGAAACTATACCGCTGGACAGAGAAAAGGGGACAGCGTAGGCGACAGCTGGTAGTGCCCCACAAATACCGTCAAGAAATCCTCAAAATAGGCCACGACATCCCCTTAGCAGGCCACCTAGCCGTTACCCGTACCCTACACCGCATTACTCACACGTTCTTTTGGCCAGGGGTGCATGCTGACGTTAGAACTTACTGTAACACCTGCGATGTGTGTCAACGAGTAGGAAGGCGAGGCGATCACCCTAAAGCCCAGCTAGTAAATATGCCCATTGTAGAGGAACCCTTCAGCCGGGTTGCTATTGACCTAGTGGGACCACTGGCTACCCCTAGTCCCTCCGGTAAGCGATACATTCTTACCGTAGTGGACTACGCTACCAGGTACCCAGAGGCTGTTGCCCTATCCAACATACAAGCGGATACGGTAGCGAATGCACTAGTACAGGTGTTCTCCCGGGTAGGATTTCCAAAAGAAATCCTATCCGACCGAGGCACCCAATTTACGGCTGAATTGACCCAACAACTCTGGCAGGTTTGCAAAATTAAGTCCCTCCTGAGCTCCCCATACCACCCCCAGACGAACGGGCTGTGTGAGAGGTTCAATGGGACCCTCAAGCAAATGCTCAAGACGTTCACTCAGGAATACCGAGACTGGGAACGCTTCCTGCCGCACCTCCTATTTGCTTATCGGGAGGTGCCCCAGGAAACGACAGGGTTCTCTCCCTTCGAGTTGCTCTACGGAAGAAAGGTACGGGGACCCCTAAACCTGATCCGGGAGCACTGGGAGGGAGAGATGGAGGCTGACGGTGTCCCAATTGTGCCATACGTGCTGGAACTCAGGGACCGAATGGAGCAATTAGCCAAATCCGTGCGGGCTAATCTCCAGTTGGCCCAGAGAAGACAGAAAGTATGGTACGATCGGGGGGCCCGAAAGAGAATCTTCACCATAGGACAAAAGGTGTTAGTACTTAAGCCGGTGAAGACAGACAAATTGCAGGCGTCCTGGCAGGGTCCCTACCAGATCGTAGAGAAAAGGGGAGACACCACTTATGTGATAGCTAGCTGCCACGACAACAATCTTAGAAAGACATTCCATGTAAACATGCTCAAGGAATATTTTGAGCGACCAGAGAACGTGACGGCCGTATGTTGTTCCCCTCAGGAAGACCCCGACAGTTTACCCATTCCAGACCTATTAGAAAAGAGCCTCCCCACAGGTATAGTGGCGCAGGTTCAGATAGGGGACCGACTTAGCCCCACTGAAAGGGAGCAGCTCAACCAACTCCTCCAGTCCAAACACCTCACCTTCTCCCCGAAGCCAGGGTACACTACTTTAACCACCCACCAGGTAGATACTCCGGGACAAGCTCCCTTGCGCCAGGCTCCGTACCGAATCCCCGAAGCAGTTAGGACAGGAATGAAGAAGGAGATCGATGAGATGCTCCAGCTCAGGGTAATTGAGCCCTCCGATAGTCCCTGGGCCTCCCCAGTTGTCTTGGTGCCCAAGAAAGATGGGACCACCCGGTTCTGCGTAGACTATCGGAGGCTCAATGAAAATACCGTGACGGACGCTTACCCTATGCCCAGGGTAGACGAGCTACTCGATCGTATAGCCAGGGGAAATTACCTGACCACTATTGACCTCTGCAAAGGTTACTGGCAGATTCCCCTGGCCCCGGAGGCTATCCCCAAGTCGGCATTCGTCACCCCATTCGGCTTATATCAGTTTAGGGTAATGCCGTTTGGGATGAAGAATGCCCCAGCTACATTCCAGCGCTTGGTGGATAGGCTCCTGGATGGCTTCCAGAGTTTTGCTTGCGCCTACCTGGACGACATAGCGATCCACAGTGAGTCCTGGGAGGACCACTTAGCTCATGTGGGAATGGTTCTGGATCAGATCCGGGCTGCTGGCCTGACTCTGAAGCCAGAAAAATGCCACTTTGGGATGGCCGAGGTACAGTACCTGGGTCACCGGGTGGGGTGTGGAAAGCAGCGACCAGAGCCGGCCAAAATAGAAGCTGTCGCCAATTGGCCCACCCCCATCACTAAGACTCAGGTCCTAGCCTTCCTGGGCACGGCAGGGTACTATAGACGGTTCGTACCAGACTACAGCACACTTGCCAAACCCCTGACTGACTTGACCAAGAAGAACTTACCTCGACAGGTCCTGTGGTCTCCCCACTGTGAAACGGCTTTCCAGGCTCTCAAAAATGCTCTAATTAACGCTCCTGTCTTGGCGGCCCCAGCCCTTAACAAACGTTTTATCGTCCATACAGATGCTTCCATGTTCGGGCTGGGAGCCGTCCTCAGCCAAGTAGGCGAAGATGGAGGGGAGCATCCAGTTGCCTACATCAGCCGGAAGCTCCTGCCCCGCGAAGTCAGCTATGCAGCGGTCGAAAAGGAGTGTTTGGCTTTGGTGTGGGCATTAAAGAAATTGACTCCCTATTTATATGGTCAGGAGTTCACTCTGGTCACCGACCATAACCCGTTGGTGTGGCTGAACCGGGTCTCTGGAGATAACGGCAGGCTATTACGTTGGAGCTTATCGTTGCAACCCTTCAATTTCACCATTACTTACAGACCTGGGAAACAGAATGGCAACGCCGACGGGTTGTCCAGACAAACCGACCTCAGCCCCGCATAACAAGCGGTCTGGACAGCCTTAGTCTGCCCCGAAAAGGGGTCAGACCGTGTCTGCCAGAGTGTTCCACAGAAAGGGAGCACTGTTACAGAAGCATTAGTTATTTTGTTGTGAAGAGCTTATTTCCCAGCAGCAATGCCTGAACCAGCAAGCCAGCGCCTTAGAAGGGCTCCAAGAAAACCGTAACAAGTATCATTTCATAAAGAGTTAACTCTTTTTTTTTCAGCTTTTAGAAACTATTGTCTAATCACCTCTGGAGCCAGACTAATTGATAAGATGAACTTGTAAACTTGTTATCTTAAGTACTGTAATCCTATTGTGGCCTGTCAAAGGACAGTGCTCTCTATCTAAATGTGTGATGGGGGATTTTGTGCTTCCCCCCCTCTCCCCCTGGGAGTGCCCTGTGTGCATGTAACCTTAATAAAAAGCAGGCTGGGCATCCCAGTCCTGAGTTCTTGTTTGACCCTCAATCGCAGCGTTGACTCGTTTTTGTGGGCAGAAGGGTATCCTAGCTGTACTGCAGCTAAGGGAGATTATTCTATATTTGCGAGACTCATATAGAATACTATGGAAAGCAGCTTCTCCCCTCTTTAGCAATAGGGATCCAGGCTACTAAGCGGTCCATCTCTCAGCGAGACTAAGGGTAACCGTAACAAGTATAAAAAGTCACTTAGGGTTATATATTTTCAATCCCTTGGCAGATCTGATAATCCTTTGTATAGACAATGTGCAGCTCCTTCTTAGCCCACTGGTGAAAAACAGAACAAATGGAGCACAACAAAGAGCACAAACGATCTAAGTGCAGCAATAAAATAATAATTTATTTATAAAACACATATAAAATGTACACTCACAAGGATGACCTCAAACATGTGAGGTATGTTTCAGCATATATACAAAGATGATCCTCCTGGGGCGTGTCCAAGTAGCGGCTCTGAGCGGTCGCATTTTTCTAGAGCTCCAGGAGAAGAGCTTATAATCCGCGGGTTATTACTTAATATACACAGCATCAAAAGCTCACACGACTGGATTCGTGAATATACAAGATTACTAACACTTTATATACCAAGATAGCTGTATTAATGACCCAGGTACGGAAAAGGACACCTGAGGCCTGTAGCAGCGGCGAACTCACAGGTGGCGCCTCCCCCCGGACTCCCCAGGGTGTATGGCCAGAGCTGTTTGCATTTTTGCTTAGTGTCAACACACTAGATCGCCTGCAACTTCATACAACATTGCTGTTAAAAGCGGACTCCTACGCAACACAATAAGAATTAGAAAGGATACTGATCTTTACAGCTGCCATGCGAGGTAAACCCCTTCTTGACAGGTGGGACATGTTTCTCAGCAGACTAGAGGAACTATTTCAACCACTTATAGAGAAGGTGCTGTCTAAGAGTGAACTACAACTTCTTATAAATAGAATACCTATAGTTACAGTTCCAGCGCAAACTACGCAGCAAACTATGGGCCAGAGATTCGTATTATGCACAGAGCCCACTAAGGTTGCAGCTCTCAACACACAGATAAATGGAGAGTCTCCGCAGCTAGATAATACCCTATTACCTCTGCCCATACCAGTTGAACAGAACAAGTTGACAGACGGTGCTTACCGGAATATTCCAAATACAGCGTGTCTTCCCCCAATGCAGAGGGATGAGCTGCAGCAGCGTAACCATCAAACCAAGATGGCGCCCAAAAAATGGAGGTACTGAAACGCAGCAGTAAAGGATATAAAGAAGGTGGAGATAGCACGTCTGCCTTACCTGAGCGGGCTCAAATCAGAGCCAGTGGAACTGCCTTGGAGCCTAGGGGGGAGCTCCGGGGGGACCGTGATTTCTGATGTCTCAAGTTCCCTGCTTTTTGGCGATCTTCCAGAAATATTCTTGAAATTTGCTCGGCAAGATATGGATCAATGCAGCAGAAAGCGGATCCGGAGCCTGCTACAAAAAAAATCCTCAATGATAATGGAACAAGATCGAGCAGGACAAGTAGGAAGACACACCAGCTCATCTTTAACCGCACAAAGTTCAAAATCTAAGTTAGGACACCTACCGTTGGTGTTTGCTGTTACCTAGCAAACGCCATATAGAGTGTTAGGATTCAACTAATGAAAGACAGTTGTTTGGATCTGCAACTGCGAAACTGTTATAAAATGTCTCAATGGAGCTGAGATTTATCTTATAAGGAAGACAACCAGCTAGCTCACAGTGAATTTTTGGTAAGATACAGTTGAGGTATATTCAGGTATGAACCTGGTTATGATCTCAGAAATAAATCAGAAGAATGTCTCTCTCTATGAGGAAGAGCTATATATAATTAAGCAGGCAGTCCTGATTAACTGAACAGTGTCTCTTGTTATCATATACCAGGTGAGTAACGAATTGCAGTGATGATAAACTTCACATATATACAAATTAGAACATGTTCATGCTTACCACAACCTCAGGTCACTTCGCTTGTAGTTATTTTCAGTGAGAGAAGAGTTTCTGATCTGCAGCTGACAGGCAACAGTGAAGCAATGCAATCAGGTAAGAGACAGAGTGGCTGTATGGAAACTGGAACTCAATTACAGGTTGTTATTCCTTAGATCCTTTAATGTAATTAGTCAGCGGCAGACTTAGTTACAGTGACAAACAAAAGTGCAGAGGTTTGGTATTGTAGCACAACTGTTTCCTTTGAGAGGAAATGATTTCTGCAGCTTGTGGGAGTCAGCATGAAGTGGGAATCAGTCTCCCAGTTTGTAAAGATCCTGTGCTGCAGGCAGTTTAATGACTGGAAAGTTTCCTATTGTTTAGGATGCTTGAAATATCTCAGTAGATAAAGGAGATTAGAACAGTAATTTGTAATCCAAAATAGTTTAGGATAAAGCAGAGAGAGCAACTATGTTACTCCTATAACACTCAATAACTAAGCACTTGTCTAAGGTTAGAAGACAGGTGATATAGAGTAGGTAGGTTGGTCTAAAGAATAAAGGTGGTATTGGAAGTTATTCACACAAGTCAGTTTAAGGTGGAATACCTGACATAGAGCAAACAGAGCGGAGAACATTAGAACTCTAGTTTAGTATCTCAATCTTGCCATATCCTAAGTACAAAAGTTTTGTTCGGTCTTAGAATGCTGTTATCTATGCACATAGGGTTTAAGATTTGTTCTGGTGTCAACGTTTTCTATATATTGTTTACCTTAATTTTCATGTATACAAACTCTCCATAGTTCCATATGCACAACAGATGGGTAGAGAAAAGCAGAATCTCCATTAAGGTGCTTACAACTCATGCATTTATCTTAAGTTCTAACCTAGCATGCATATACAGTTGTTTGGCAAAGTGCCCTCATTCTCCTTCATACTTTGTAGACAGGTGTGTGCTCTGGGGGTTAGTGGGGGGCCCCTGGGTAAAACATTACTCAAGCTACATAGAAGGTGGGCTATTAGAACTCATGAAAAGCCAAATCAGGCGGTTGTGCAGACACATTAACGCTGTCTTGTCTGGCGGTCTGCGTCCGGGACTGTGAGATACACATAACACGTACAGTATACTGCACCTATGCCATTAACTCCATCCTCAGATATATATATATATATATATATATATATATATATATATATATAATTCATTAATATAGCAACTCACCCATAGTTAATCACCCTTTTCCTTTTAGCTTACTTTTATAAATGTGGAAAACCAACTTACACTCTCAGACTGAGCCTATAGATTAGCCTGCATGAATGGGAAGTCTGTCATTCCAAGGTAGTTATGCATTACTTTTCTAAAAATGCTGCATGCAAAGTTTCTCATTTTATGCTATTAATTTATAACAGCGAGTTTTATTAATTTATATTATAATTGTTCCATGGTTAATAGACTGTGTCGAGACGTTATGTGTATATACTATGTTCAGCTCTGGTTTCAGTATCTGGACTACAATCTGTTTACATCACATCTGAAATGATCTCTTTTATGTAAGATGCTGATTTCCTTTGTTCTTGAGCCATAACATCCCCAGGACTTTAACAAAATCACTTGAAAGGTCCAAGAGTGACCTAATATATCAAATCGTATAGAAAAACGAGGACTTCAATTCAATATATTTACTCTTGTTACGACTGGAGGATATTATCTTGTATATTGTCTATATATTGTGTATACTTTTTGTCCTCAATAAAAATATTTAAAAAAAAAGTTAAAAAAAAGATGATCCTCCTGAGAGCCGTAGGTGTAGCACACCCCTCCATATCACCTAGCGTCCACTCAGTGATTTGTGTCGGGTGAGAATGAACTGTTCAGTTTGTAAGTCCCAAATACTATGCAATATTCATATTTAATAAAGTATTTAACTTTGTATGTACTGTAAATATTTCACATTAATATGTTATTCACATAAGGGAATATGTTCTAAGTATTTTTAAATAGATATTCCTATATATATCTGTATATATGTATACCTATATGTAATAATACATATAGGTATAGATATATATTTTATCAAAAAATCATCAGATATATATGGAAATATTTATTTAAGAATAAATAGAGCATGTAAAATGAACATATTTTTCTACGTGAAGAACATTGGAATGTAAAATATTCATAATTCATGTTGGGTTTAGCGCACTTGAATAAATGTGATCGGGTTAGTGCACGATTATGGGTGTTACATTTTTTCCAGTTTTTGTGCTCCATTAAAGTCTATGGAAGAAAGCAGTTGCGATATTCAAAGTTCAACTTTTTGTGCGCATCCGGTTTTCGCTTGCATGCTAACTTTTTACTTTTAATTTGTTAAACAAACGCAATCTGATGCATGCAAAAAGCCTCCGTCTAGGGAAGTTAAAGGGCGAGCAGGAGTGCAAACTAGCACTCCACTCGTAATCTAGCCCTTAATAGTGTAAACATAACTTTTATATTCACTGGGAAACCGAAAACATTTGTGTCACTCACATTATTGCGATATTCGCTTTATTGCAGTGGTCGGAACAGAACCCACAATATCTCCGAGGTATGCCTGTATGCGCTATATATATATATATATATATATATATATATATCTGTACGTATATATATATATATATATCTGTACGTATATATATATATATAAAACTGTCGGCTAGATTTAGAGTTTTGTCGGTAACGACCCGCGTAGCTAACGCATGCTTTTTTTCCCCCGCACCTTTTAAATACCGCTGGTATTTAGAGTTCACAGAATGGCTGCGTTTTCAGTGCGTTAGGCTCCAAAAAGGGAGCGTAGAGCATAATTTATCGCCACTGCAACTCTCGATACCAGCAGTGCTTACGGACGCGGCCAGTTTAAAAAACGTGCTCATGCACGATTCCCCCATAGGAAACAATGGGGCTGTTTGAGCTGAAAAAAAACCTAACACCTGCAAAAAAGCAGCGTTCAGCTCCTAACGCAGCCCCATTCTTTCCTATGGGGAAACACTTCCTATGTCTGCACCTAACACTCTAACATGTACCCTGAGTCTAAACACCCCTAACCTTACACTTATTAACCCCTAATCTGCCGCCCCCGCTATCGCTGACCCCTGCATATTATTATTAACCCCTAATCTGCCTCTCCGTACACCGCCGCAAACCTACGTTATCCCTATGTACCCCTAATCTGCTGCCCCTAACACCGCCGACCCCTATATTATATTTATTAACCCCTAATCTTCCGCCCCCAACGTCGCCGCCACCTACCTACAATAATTAACCCCTAATCTGCCGACCGGACCGCACCGCTACTCTAATAAATGTATTAACCCCTAAAGCTAAGTCTAACCCTAACACTAACACCCCCCTAAGTTAAATATAATTTAAATCTAACGAAATAAATTAACTCTTATTAAATAAATTATTCCTATTTAAAGCTAAATACTTACCTGTAAAATAAACCCTTATATAGCTACAATATAAATTATAATTATATTGTAGCTATTTTAGGATTAATATTTATTTTACAGGCAACTTTGTATTTATTTTAACCAGGTACAATAGCTATTAAATAGTTAATAACTATTTAATAGCTACCTAGTTAAAATAATTACAAAATTACCTGTAAAATAAATCCTAACCTAAGTTACAATTAAACCTAACACTACACTATCAATAAATAAATTAAATAAACTACCTACAATTATCTACAATTAAACCTAACACTACACTATCAATAAATTAATTAAATACAATACCTACAAATAAATACAATGAAATAAACTAACTTAAGTACAAAAAATAAAAAAGAACTAAATTACAAAAAATAAAAAAATATTTACAAACATTAGAAAAATATTACAACAATTTTAAACTAATTACACCTACTCTAAGCCCCCTAATAAAATAACAAAGACCCCCAAAATAAAAAAATGCCCTGCCCTATTCTAAAATTAAAATTGAAAAGCTCTTTTACCTTACCAGCCCTGAAAAGGGCCCTTTGCGGGGCATGCCCCAAAGAATTCAGCTCTTTTGCCTGTAACATACCCCTAATCTAACCCAAACCCCCCTTAAATAAACCTAACACTAAGCCCCTGAAGATCTCCCTACCTTATCTTCACCACACCGGGTATCAGCGATCCGTCCAGGCTCCGATGTCGTGATCCAAGCCCAAGCGGGGGGCTGAAGATGTCCATGATCCGGCTGAAGTCTTCATCCAAGCGGGAGCTGAAGAGGTCCATGATCCGACTGAAGTCTTCTATCAAGCGGCATCTTCAATCTTCTTTCTTCCGGATCCATGTAGTTCATCCCGCCGACGCGGAACATCCATCTTCACCGTCGACTTCCCGACGAATGATGGTTCCTTTAAGGGACGTCATCCAAGATGGCATCCCTCGAATTCCGATTGGCTGATAGGATTCTATCAGCCAATCGGAATTAAGGTAGGAAAATTCTGATTGGCTGATGGAATCAGCCAATCAGATTCAAGTTCAATCCGATTGGCTGATCCGATCAGCCAATCAGATTGAGCTTGCATTCTATTGGCTGATGGGAACAGCATTCTATTGGCCAATCGGATTGAACTTGAATCTGATTGGCTGATTCCATCAGCCAATCAGAATTTTCCTACCTTAATTCCAATCGGAATTCGAGGGACGCCATCTTGGATGACGTTCCTTAAAGGAGCCGTCATTCGTCGGGAAGTCTTCGGTGAAGATGGATGTTCCGCGTCGGCGGGATGAACTACATGGATCCGGAAGAAAGAAGATTGAAGATGCCGCTTGATAGAAGACTTCAGTCGGATCATGGACCTCTTCAGCTCCCGCTTGGATGAAGACTTCAGCCGGATCATGGACATCTTCAGCCCCCTGCTTGGGCTTGGATCAAGACATCGGAGGCACTTCTGGATCGATCGGTGAACCTGGCGTGGTGAAGACAAGGTAGGGAGATCTTCAGGGGCTGAGTGTTAGGTTTATTTAAGGGGGGTTTGGGTTAGATTAGGGGTATGTGGGTGGTGGGTTGTAATGTTGGGGGGGGATATTGTATGTTTTTTTTTACAGGCAAAAGAGCTGAATTCTTTGGGGCATGCCCCGCAAAGGGCCCTTTTCAGGGCTGGTAAGGTAAAAGAGCTTTTCTATTTTAATTTTAGAATAGGGTAGGGCATTTTTTTATTTTGGGGGTCTTTGTTATTTTATTAGGGGGCTTAGAGTAGGTGTAATTAGTTTAAAATTGTTGTAATATTTTTCTAATGTTTGTAAATATTTTTTTATTTTTTGTAACTTAGTTTTTTTTTATTTTTTGTACTTTAGTTAGTTTATTTCATTGTATTTATTTGTAGGTATTT
This sequence comes from Bombina bombina, assembly GCF_027579735.1. Classification (NCBI taxonomy): domain Eukaryota; kingdom Metazoa; phylum Chordata; class Amphibia; order Anura; family Bombinatoridae; genus Bombina; species Bombina bombina. Next base: position 1,136,436,291 of record NC_069501.1, on the reverse strand, counting down.
TATTTAATTAATTTATTGATAGTGTAGTGTTAGGTTTAATTGTAGATAATTGTAGGTAGTTTATTTAATTTATTTATTGATAGTGTAGTGTTAGATTTAATTGTAACTTAGGTTAGGATTTATTTTACAGGTAATTTTGTAATTATTTTAACTAGGTAACTATTAAATAGTTATTAACTATTTAATAGCTATTGTACCTGGTTAAAATAATTACAAAGTTGCCTGTAAAATAAATATTAATCCTAAAATAGCTACAATATAATTATAATTTATATTGTAGCTATATTAGGGTTTATTTTACAGGTAAGTATTTAGCTTTAAATAGGAAAAATTTATTTAATAAGAGTTAATTTATTTAGTTAGATTTAAATTATATTTAAGTTAGGGGGGTGTTAGTGTTAGGGTTAGACTTAGCTTTAGGGGTTAATACATTTATTATAGTAGCGGTGTGGTCCGGTCGGCAGATTAGGGGTTAATAATTGTAGGTAGGTGGAGGCGACGTTGGGGGCGGCAGATTAGGGGTTAATAAATATAATATAGGGGTCGGCTGTGTTAGGGGCAGCAGATTATGGGTACATAGGTATAATGTAGGTTGCGGCGGTGTACGGAGCGGCAGATTAGAGGTTAAAAAAAATATGCAGGTGTCAGCGATAGCGGGGACGGCAGATTAGGGGTTAATAAATATTATGTAGGTGTCGGCGGTATTAGGGGCAGCAGATTAGGGGTACATAGGGATAACGTAGGTGGCGGCGGTGTGCGGTCGGCAGATTAGGGGTTAAAAATTTTTAATAGAGTGGCGGCGATGTGGGGGGGCCTTGGTTTAGGGGTACATAAGTAGTTTATGGGTGTTAGTGTACTTTAGAGCACAGTAGTTAAGAGCTTTATAAACCGGCGTTAGCCCAGAAAGCTCTTAACTACTGACTTTTTTCTGCGGCTGGAGTTTTGTCGTTAGATTTCTAACGCTCACTTCAGCCACGACTCTAAATACCGGCGTTAGAAAGATCCCATTGAAAAGATAGGATACGCAATTGACGTAAGGGGATCTGCGGTATGGAAAAGTGGCGGCTGCAAAGTGAGCGTTAGACCCTTTCCTGACTGACTCTAAATACCAGCGGTAGCCCAAAACCAGCGTTAGGAGCCTCTAACGCTGGTTTTGACGGCTAACGCCAAACTCTAAATCTAGCCGTGTGTAAAGCACTCACTGGACTTCAGTCATCCCAAAGTAAATCAATCTTTATTGTGGTGACGTTTCGAGATAAAAACAATCGCTTCTTCTTACAAGCAAATAGTGTATATATTCATTATAATAATATACATATTCAGTATATGTATATGTATATATAGATAGATTTAAAATTAAAAACAACATTTTCTTTTAAGTAAAGAACAAAACGGCGGTTATGAGTGGCGCGGTGCTAACTTGCAAGTTATTGTCACCGCTCAACTCCCTACAGCGCTGGTATTACAGGTTTTCATAAACCCGGCGTTAGCAGGCAATAAGTGAGCGTAGAGCAAAATTGAGCTCCATACCGCACTCCAATACCAGAACCAGGTTTTATTTTTATTTCACAGGCAAGTTTGTATTTATTTTAACTAGGTAGACTAGTTAGTAAATAATTATTAACTATTTACTAACTACCTAGCTAAAATAAATACAAATTTGCCTGTAAAATAAAACCTACCCTGAGTTACACTAACACCTTACCTTACACTACAATTAAAAAAAACACAAAATTACACAAAATAAAAAGTAAATTATCAGATATTTAAACTACTTACACCTAATCTAACAGCCCTATCAAAATAAAAAAGCACCCCCAAAATAAAAAAAAAACCTAGCCTAAACTAAACTACCAATAGCCCTTATAAGGGCCTTTTGCGGGGCATTGCCACAAAGAAATCAGCTCTTTTACCTGTAAAAAAAAAAATACAAACACCCCCCAACAGTAAAACCCACCACCCACACAACCAACCCCCCAAATAAAATCCTTACTAAAAAACCTAAGCTTCCCATTGCCCTGAAAAGGGCATTTGTATGGGCATTAGCTCTTTTTCTGCCCAAACCCTAATATAAAATTAAAACCCACCCAATAAACCCTTAAAAAAAAAAACTAACACTAACCCCCGAAGATCCACTTACAGTTTTTGAAGACCAGACATCTATCCTCAACGACGCCGGGAGAAGTCCTCATCGAAGCCGGCAGAAGTCTTCATCCAAGCGACCCGAAGTCTTCATCCAAGCCAGCAGAAGTCTTCATCCAGACGGTATCTTCTATCTTCATCCATCCGGCGCGGAGCAGCTCCATCTTCAAGACATCCGGCGCGGAGCATCCTCTTCAATCGACGTCTTCTTGAAGAATGAAGGTTCTTTAAATGACTTCATCTAAGATGGCGTCCCTTGAATTCCGATTGGCTGATAGGATTCTATCAGCCAATCGGAATTAAGGTAGGAAAAATCCGATTGGCTGATGTAATCAGCCAATCGGATTGAAGTTCAATCCAATTGGCTGATTGGATCAGCCAATAGAATGTGAGGTCAATTCTATTGGCTGATCCAATCAGCCAATCGGATTGAACTTCATGTAGGCAGTATTAAAAATTGAGGCTAAAATAGCTTCATTGTAACATACTTTTGCTGGTCAAACTTTCATTGCTTCAATACACAGCGTTTATAATTAGTCTTTGCATATCATTATGCTTCAAAGATTCAGTGAGCCATTGCGTTGTTATCACATGTGATAAAAGGTGAAAAAATCCTATTGGCTGATGCAATCAGCCAACAGGATTGAACTTCAATCCTATTGGCTGATCCAATCAGCCAATAGGATTGAGCTTGCATTCTATTGGCTGATTGCAACAGCCAATAGAATGCAAGCTCAATCCTATTGGCTGATTGCATTATTTTGGGGGCGGTGGCTTTTTTATTTTGATAGGGCCATTAGATTAGTTGTAATTAGTTTAAATATCTGAAAATTTATTTTTTATTTTGTGTAATTTAGTGTTTGTTTGTTTTTGTAATTTAGTTAATTGTATTTAATTTATGTAATTTATTTCATTGTAGTGTAAGGTTAGGTTTTAGTTAATAACTATTTACTAACTAGTCTACCTAGTTAAAATAAATACAAACTTGCCTGTGAAATAAAAATAAAACCTAAAATAGCTACAATTTAACTATTAGTTATATTGTAGCTAGCTTAGGGTTTATTTTATAGGTAAGTATTTAGTTTAAAATTTTTAATTAGATTTATTTTAATTATATTAAAGTAGGGGGTGTTAGGGTTAGACTTAGGGGTTAATAACTTTAGTATAGTGGCGGTGACGTTGGGGGCGGCAGATTAGGGGTTAATAACAGTAATGTAGGTTGCAGCGATGTTAGGGACAGCAGATTAGGGGTTAATAATATTTAACTAGTGTTTGCGATGCGGGAGTGCAGCGGTTTAGGGGTTTATATGTTTATTATAGTGGCAGCCATGTCTGGAGCAGCAGATTAGGGGTTAATCATTTTATTTTAGTGTTTGCGATGCGGGAGGGCCTTGGTTTAGGGATTAATAGGTAGTTTATGGGTGTTAGTGTACTTTTTAGCACTATAGTTATGAGTTTTATGTTACAGCATTGTAGCGCAAAACCCGTAACTACTGACTTTCAGTTTACGGTATGGATCTTGACGGTATTGTCTGTACCGCTCACTTTTTGGCCTCCCAGGCAAACTCGTAATAAAGGCGCTATGGAAGTCCCATTGAAAAAGGACTTTTTGAAAGCGGTGGTAGTTACGCTGCGTTACGGCCAAAAAAGTGTGCGGTGCAGAAATACCTGCAAGACTCGTAATACCAATGGTAGTAAAAAAGCAGTGCTATGAGGTTTTTTGAGCCTTTACGCAAAACTCATAATCTAGCCGAAGGTATTTTAAATATTAAAGCAAACAAAAAAGCATTAATTTTTTTAAAAAATGTATATTTTACATATCAAGGTATTTGACTGGGAATGGCTAAAACTTGTATATATAGATATGTGTATATTTGTATACATTTGTAAATGTGTATGTATGTGTGCACATACATATGTACACATATAAAAACACATAAATACACATGTAAAGTGCCCTTCACTAATATTGGCACCCTTGATAAATATGAGCAAAAAAGGCTGTGAAAATATATCTGAAGTATATTCAGATTTATATTTTACTTTTTTTTATACACCTGGGTGTCTAGGAACAGGAAATTGTTCAACCATGACTTCCTATTTCACAGGGGTATAAATATGAGGTAACTCATAGGCCAAATTTTCTTAGTCATTCATCACCATGGAATATAGCTATGATATGACGCAAAAGGTTGTTGAGCTTCACAAAATGAAAGTGGCAATAAGAAAATAGCAAAAGCATTGAAAATTCCATTTTCCACCATCAGCACAATAATTAAGAAGTTCCAGTCAACTGAAAATGTTATAAATCAACCTGGAAGAGGATGTGTATCTATATTGTCTCAATGCACTGTGAAGAGGATGGTTCGAGTGGCCAACATATCTCAAAGGATCACAGCTGGAGAATTGCAGAAGTTAGATGCGTCTTGGGCTCAGAAAGTCTTCAAAACTACAATCCTATGGCACCTACATCACCACAAGTTGTTTGGAAGGGTTTCAAGAAAAAAGTTTCTACTCATCCAAAAACAAAATCAATCGTCTTCAGTTTGCCAGATACTACTGGAACTTCAAATGGGATCGGGTTCTATGGACAGAGGAAACCAAAATAGAGCTTATTGGCAATAAACACCTGTAACATATCTCAGCCTAATGTCACTATCCCTTTAAGACTTCCTTCTCTGACTGCTGCATTTGGGCAGTATTCACATTCAGCTTGCTTGCCTGTCTGATTAATCATTCATGCACCTGATTACCTCAGCCTCTTTTTAAGCCTTCTCAGGTCTAATGTGCTTTGCATTAACATTGAAGTGTGATCCTGAACAACAGAGGCTTGTGTCAGTTTCCTGCTTGAACTTACCAACTATTCCAAGATACAGCATTTTCTATTACCTATGCTAAATATCATCAAACCGCAAGTATCAAAAATATCTCCATTCTGTTTCCTGGACACAGCTACTTAACAATCTCTGAACTTTATTATAAATCAACTATGCTTTTGCTTACCATCACTCTCTAATTACAACAACATCATCTTACTCAGAACTTTATAACTATTTCTCTGCTTCTAGTTGTCATTGCTGAAATAACCTGCAACAAACCTAGTTTGATCAAACAGTAATTAATGCCTGAGACTTGTAACTTGTCTATCACTTGTGCTGCTCTGATTATACTGATATACAGCTTTACATAATATTATGAACTGTGAACCTGCAACAAACCTTGGTTTGCATTTATATGCACAAAACAGTAATTAATGCCTAAGACTTGCAACCTGTTTATCACTTGTGCTGCTGTGTTTAACCCTGACATACAACCTTATAAAATATTATGTACTGTGAACCTACAACAAACCTCAGTTTGCATCTAAGTATAAAACTTCTACCTGTTTACTCTGGAGCCTGAACATTGCTATATATTTCTCTCATTGAATCCTGCAGCTACTCCTGTTAACTAATTATAACTCACAGTGAAGCCAGAATTTATTGTAAACAAATATTGCACCCTCCATTAATTCTTCAATAACTTCTAGCAACTATGAATCACAGAATATCATCTATCCACGTCCAGGATACTCTTCCCCGGGTCAGGGGTCGGTGTCTTCAAATCCCTACCACTGCCCCAAGGGTCTGTTTCCTGAGCGCATGTACACCGGATCATGACAACACCAGAGGTGGCTAGAGGTAGCCATATGGAGAAGTACCTCATGCCCACGGAAAATATGGTGGTGTTTCTTTAATGTTTTGGGGCTCTTTTTCTGCCAGAGGACCTGGACATTTTGTTAGGATATATGACATCATCGACTATCACGTATCAACAGATATTAAATGAACACCTGACTGCCTTTGTCAGAAAGCTTAAAATGGGCTGTTTTTAGATCTTCCAGAAGAACAATGATCCAAAACTTACATCAAAATCAACACAGAAATAGTTTACTGACCACAAAATTAAGGTCCTGCCATGGCCATCCCAGTCCCCTGACTTGAACCCCATTGAAAACCTGTGAGGTGAATTGAAGAGGAGAGTCCACCAGCGTCAACTTTAAAATTTGAAATATCTGGAGAGATTCTGTATGGAGGAATAGTCTCAGATCCCGTGCCATGTATTCTCCAACCTCATCAGGCATTATAGTAGAAGACTCAGAGCTGTTATCCTATCTTGGCAACGGGAGGTAGCACAAAGTATTGACTAAAAGGGTGCCAATAATTGTGGAGGAGATGCAGTGCTAACCTTCCATGTAATGTGGTACTTTCCACATAGGTTTTGCCACCACTCATTAGGAAGTGGCATCAATGATTGAAATTGTATATAGTTAGCCTAATGTATTGGGCTTAGATGTAGAGACAAAGAAAAAGAGGTCGATCCGATTCCAGGTTAAATAAAAAATCCAACTTTATTGAAGACAAGTATTAAAAACAGAAGGGAAGCACCTTAGCAAATTGCGAGTTGTAGCAGGCAAAGCACTTGGCTTACGCGTTTCGGCTTAGTCAGCCGTAATCATAGCCTGGTGTAGAGGTGTAGAGATGGTGTAGAGATACATACATACATATTTTTACATTTTATTTGTATAATTGTGAAAATGTTAATTCTATGGGGCATATTTATCAAAGTCTAGCGGACCTGATCCGACAGTGCGGATCAGGTCCGCCAGTCTTCGCTGAATACAGCGAGCAATACGCTCGCCGTATTCAGCATTGTACCAGCAGCTCACAAGAGCTGCTGGTGCAACGCCGCCAGCAGGGGGTGTCAATCAACCCGATCGTACTCGATCGGGTTGTATTGTGGCGATGTCTGTCCGCCTGCTCAGAGCAGGTGGACAGGTTATGGAGCAGCGGTCTTTGTGACCGCTGCTTCATAACTGCTGTTTCTGGCGAGCCTGCAGGCTCGCCAGAAACACTGGGCATCAAGCTCCATTCGGAGCTTGATACATATGCCCCTATGTATTGCTTTGCCTAAGATTAAGCATACATAAGATTGGTCATTACTTAATGAGATACAATGATCATACATGTCTGGATTCAGAGTATCCTTGTATGTAGATAAATTATATGACTGCGTGCCTATGCTTTCACATTGACACATAAAGTGTGTAGTGCACTAAGTTTTCATGTTTCCATGGCAACACCAATGTCTGAATACACATAACATTGTTCACAACAATTAATATGATAGTAGAATTTTGTGACTTACATGCAGGTATGCATCACTAATATCATTAATACATTTGATGATGTTTTTGCTTTTGGTTTTATTTTTATAAATTAATACATTTAACAATATTCGGCGATACCTGAAGTGACATCATTTTAACTTTCCGGATTGCCAATTTAAAACACACGCCCATAATTTGGGGCTTACTTGTGAGTTGCTAAGAATTTCAGTTTAGATTATCACTGTAATATGTAAGTGCACGTTTGTTTGAATTGGGAAATTACTTATATGAATTTTATGTTTTGTCTTATGTCCGGTGAGACCAGAAGTGTATGTTTTTTCTACTTCCGGTTTTCCGGTTTTGTGGAATGCATATGCGTTCCAACACATAATTTGGCGCAGATTTTGGAGAGGAGGGTATGTGAGAGTTTGTCATGACACTAATTGTTACACTATATATTCTGTGTTTTTAAACTGTATTTTCACTCTTGATCTGATGAAAGATATTTCATATCTCTGAAATGTCATCAAAATAAAGATGACTTTTGCTGTGAAAAAACCTGAGAGTGCAACTTTTTTATGGGGCTATATATATATATATATATATATATATATATATATATATATATATATATATATATATATCTGTGTTGTATTTGCATTTGTTTGATATTCATGAGAGCAGAGTATTTTTGTGTACTTTATGCTCATATTTACCAAGGGTGCCAATATTATTGGAGGGCACTGTATCCATACACACATACAAATATATACACACACAAACACATACAAACACTTTTGAGACTTTCCCAGTCAAACACCTTGTCATATACCATATCCATTTTAAACCCTCTTTAAACATTTATTTCAATAATAAACTTATATTTTATATGAATATATATATATATGAGTCTAGTACTTTATTTTAATATGATTTACATGTGTTTTCTTAAATATTTTTTGTTGCCCTAACACTTTACTTCACGTCTCAAGACACACATAACTTTCAACTAGGGTGTAACAAAAGGATGTCTGCTGCACTATACAAATTGATATTACAGATCCATGGTAAAGAAGAATAACCAGCTAATGTTTACTAATCCTAGCGCGTTTCAGCAATATTGATGGAGCACCCTGCACTATCAGTATCACTCCATTTGTAATTTAGGTCACTCTTAGGTCAGTTTGGAAAGCGCTACGTTTTATTCTTCTTTTTTGACACATGTGGCTAGATTACGAGTAGTGCGTTAAGGTAAAAAAGCAGCATTAAGAGATCCTAACGCTGCTTTTTTACGCCCGCTGCTATTACGAGTCTTGAAGGTTTAGGGTCACCGCACACTTCTTTGGCCTTACCGCAAAGCGACTTACGTAAACTTCGTAAAGTCTTTTTTCTATGGGATTTCCATAGCGCCGGTATTATGAGTCTGTCCTGGGAGGCCAAAAAGTGAGCGGTACACCCTACCCTGTCAAGATCCGTAACGCATTCTAAAGTCAGTAGTTAAGAGTTTTATGGTACAACGCTGTAACATAAAACTCATAACTAAAGTGCTAAAAAGTAAACTAACACCCATAAACTACCTATTAACCCCTAAACCGAGGCCCTCCCGCATCGCAAACACTATAATAAAAATTTTAACCCCTAATCTGCCGCTCCGGACACCGCCGCCACCTACATTATATTTCTGAACCCCTAATCTGCTGCCCCCAACATCACCGATACCTACATTATATTTATTAACCCCTAATCTGCCGCCCCCAATGTCGCCGCAACCTACCTACACTTATTAACCCCTAATCTGCCGCCCCCAGCGTCGTTGCCACTATATTAAAGTTATTAACCCCTAAATCTAAGTCTAACCCTAACACCTCCTAACTTAAATATAATTTAAATAAATCTAAAGAAAATTACTATCATTACCTAAATTATTCCTATTTAAAACTAAATACCTGAAAAGGGCATTTGGATGGGCATTGCCCTTAAAAGGGCATTTAGCTCCTTTGCAAGCTCAAACCCTAACCTAAAAATAAAACCCACCCAATACACCCTTAAAAAAACCTAACACTAACCCCCTGAAGATTGACTTACCAGGAGAAGTCTTCATCCAAGCCGGGCGAAGTGGTCCTCCAGACGGGCAGAAGTCTTCATCCAGATGGTATCTTCTATCTTCATCCATCCGGCACAGAGCGGGTCCATCTTCAAGACATCCGACGCGGAGCATTCTCTTCATCCAACGACTACCCGACGAATTAAAGTACCTTTAAGTGACGTCATCCAAGATGGCGTCCCTTAGATTCCGATTGACTGATAGAATTCTATCAGCCAATCGGAATTAAGGTTGAAAAAATCCAATTGGCTGATGCAATCAGCCAATAGGATTGAAGTTCAATTCTATTGGCTGATCCAATCAGTAAGATTGAGCTTGCATTCTATTGGCTGATTCTATCAGCCAATCGGAATCTACGGGACGCCATCTTGGATGACGTCACTTAAAGGTACCTTCATTCGTCTTTAGTCGTCGGATGAAGAGGATGCTCTGCGTCGGATTTCTTGAAAATGGACCCGCTCCGCGTCGGATGGATGAAGATAAAAGATGCCGTCTGGATGAAGACTTCTGCCCGTCTGGAGGACCACTTCGCCCGGCTTGGATGAAGACTTCTCCCGGCTTCATTGAGGACTTTGGCCCGGCTTGGATGAAGACTTCTCCCGGTAAGTCAATCTTCAGGGGGTTAGTGTTAGTTTTTTTTAAGGGTGTATTGGGTGGGTTTTTATTTTTAGGTTAGGGTTTGGATCTGCAAAAGAGCTAACTGCCCTTTTAACGGCAATGCCCATCCAAATGCCCTTTTCAGGGCAATGGGAAGCTTAGTTTTTTTTAGATAGTATTTTATTTGGGGGTTTGTTGTGTGGGTGGTAGGTTTTACTGTTGGGGGGTTGTTTGTATTTTTTTAAAGGTAAAAGAGCTGATTACTTTGGGGCAATGCCCCGCAAAAGGCCCTTTTAAGAGCTATTGGTAGTTTAGTTTAGGCTAGGGCTTTTTTTTTATTTTGGGGGGCTTTTTTTATTTTTATTGGGCTATTAGATTAGCAACAGACAATGCACAAACAGCACCTAGTTTCTTTATGCCCTGGGTAGGGTTCCTCAGTTACCGGTGGTATGGAGGGGACTGCTTTCCTCTCTGATACATCAAAACAGTGAAATTCCACAGCACCAAGAGTTCATAGGAAAAATGTTTTATTGAGGTACAAACAAATGCAACGTTTCGGGAGTATTTCCCTTAATCATGCATAGGATCAACAGGTGTATACAGAGCTTATATAGGGAAAACCTTAACCCTTCACATCCTTATCACCATAAATTAATCACCATGAATTCACATAGCGCCATCTAGTAAAAATTGCACAATAACACAATTTAATCTTAGTTAAACACTACCTTACTTTAATATTAGAACATGTATTTCAACCTGTTAATCTATTTAAAAACAATACTTAGACAGAGGGGGTACCATTAAAAGCTTTTTTAGTTGTAATTTAACATCACAAAAACACTGCCAAATCAAGCTCCCTATTAAGACCCATAGGGGCCATTGCAATTAATTTATGGATCAAAAAGGATTCCTTTTGCTTTAACACCTGTTCCCTATTGCCTCCTCTACGTAGCCTACCTAGACTGTCTATGATCTGCCATCTTAGTTGGCTGATACTGTGTCCAGCCTCTAAAAAGTGACTGGATACAGGGGCATTGATATCTCCACATCTAATATTAGACTTGTGTTGACTCATCCTATCTCTCACCTTTCTGGTTGTCTCACCTAGATAGATCTTGGAACACGGACACTTTATTAGGTAGATGACATAGGATGAGTCACATGTATAGAAATCCCTTATTTTGAATTTTTTGCCTGTGAGGGGATGTACAAAATACTCGCCTTTAATTACTGCATTACAACTGACACATCTAAGACAAGGATACGTGCCAGTTTTTTAGCTGTTATATAAGTCTGGTTCATTGTTTTCCTAGACCCTACATCACTCCTCACTAGTCTATCTTTCAAATTCGGTACCCTTTTATAGGCCATCATTGGGGGATCCCTAAAGGCAGCAATGTCTGGATTACAATTGCTGAGTATATTCCAATGCTTATAAATTATCTTAGAGATATCCTTACTGTAGGGGTTAAATTGAGTAACACAGACCATACGTTGTGGTTTCTTTTCTTTCCCAACAATAACTGGTCTCTCTTTCAAGATCCTCTCCCTTTCTCTCCTGATTAATGGATCTGGGTAACCCCTTTCTTTAAACCTGGCAGCCATTTCATCTAATCGCAGTTCTGCCACCTCGCTGTCTGTCACTATTCTCTTGACCCTTAACATTTGGCTACGTGGGAGGGAATTTTTTAATTGGTTAGGGTGATAGCTATCAAAGGCCAACAATGTGTTTCTGTCTGTAGGTTTTTTATGAATATCCACATTCAATAGACCATCAGCATTTCTATAGACCACAGTGTCAAGAAAAACTAAACTTTCCTCACTGAATGATATAGTGAATTTCACACCATTAACTGCATTATTCAGTTCTTCAACAAAGGATAGGAGGGTTCCAATGTCACCCCACCACACGCCAAACACATCATCTATGAAGCGCCACCAGGCTGCTCCATAGAGTTTAAAGAGTGAATTCTCATAAACAAATCTTTCTTCTATTTGACCCATAAAAAGGTTGGCGTATGATGGGGCGACATTGGAACCCATTGCTGTTCGTCTCTCTATATTTTTATGTACCTTAGGTACTGTATACAAAATGGGAGTTTTTGATATTTCATATTAGATATTAGATGTGGAGATATCAATGCCCCTGTATCCAGTCACTTTTTAGAGGCTGGACACAGTATCAGCCAACTAAGATGGCAGATCATAGACAGTCTAGGTAGGCTACGTAGAGGAGGCAATAGGGAACAGGTGTTAAAGCAAAAGGAATCCTTTTGGATCCATAAATAAAATGCAATGGCCCCTATGGGTCTTAATAGGGAGCTTGATTTGGCAGTGTTTTTGTGATGTTAAATTACAACTAAAAAAGCTTTTAATGGTACCCCCCTCTGTCTAAGTATTGTTTTTAAATAGATTAACAGGTTGAAATACATGTTCTAATATTAAAGTAAGGTAGTGTTTAACTAAGATTAAATTGTGTTATTGTGCAATTTTCACTAGATGGCGCTATGTGAATTCATGGTGATTAATTTATGGTTATAAGGATGTGAAGGGTTAAGGGTTTCCCTATATAAGCTCTGTATACACCTGTTGATGCTATGCATGATTAAGGGAAATACTCCCGAAACGTTGCATTTGTTTGTACCTCAATAAAAAAATTTTCCTATGAACTATTGGTGCTGTGGAATTTCACTGTTTTGATGTATCAGAGAGGAAAGCAGTCCCCTCCATACCACCGGTCACCAAGGAACCCTACCCAGGGCATAAAGAAACTAAGGTGCTGTTTGTGCATTGTCTGTTGCTGTTTTGCATTCTTGGACTACAGCGCTTACTTGCACCTACCTCTATTCAAATTAAGGAATAATGGATAAATGACCTAAAACAGATGGTACAAAGACTTTTACTTACACAGAGGTGGATGCCGCCAGAATTGCCACATTGATTAGAGGATCCAGAGATTTCCTGAAAGAGGCCCCGGTGGAGAAGAGTACAAATGAGTACGAAAAGCTAAGTAGAAGGAATATGGCATGGGAATTACATGCTATTACATTAGCTGAATATTTCCGTGTGAAACGGATTCCTAGAGGCCTCTGGATGAATACAAGACCCACATTGTTAAAAGATCATGAAGAATACTGCAGCAAATTTGAGGCTATACTCAATAAATGTTCGTATGATTTAATCATCCTGACAGTGGATACCCTGCAGCAGGAGATAGAAAAACAACAAGCCTTGATTGATCAGGGCAAGGAAGAGTTAAAACAAGTCTTACCCACAGATGATTTCGAGAAGAAAATCAAGGAGATCGATGAGAAAATAGCCGTGCATAAAAAGGAGATCCAGGAGCAAAAAAGATCTAAATTCCTAAGGGATGAACAGGATTACCAGCAAGGCAGAGTATACAGATGGCGATCGGAAGGTTCCGATTGGCCACAAAGGTCAGCTGGTTACAGAGGCCGGAGACAAGGTCGTGGACGAGGACGTCATACACAGGCGACAGAAGGAGAAGCACATGGCTCTGACTCATCAAGTGGATCGAGTTTTTTGGAGTCAAGCGACGAGGCGGTGATGTCATCAGGCGAGGCCACAGGGGGGGCTGCAAGCACCGGAAAAGCCACAACACGTCGCAGACAACCGGCGAGGGAAACCAACAAGAAGAAGATACCATAAAGCAAGTAAATAATGATATTAACATATCTGACTCTATATTGACTGAAAGTGAAATTGCGTTACTCAACAAGGGATTAACATTTTGCCCGGTCAAAAATATTGGTTTATTTGAATTAGATAAAGATATGTTTAGATTCTTTAGGAGTTTAAAATTGAAGCCTTTCTTTTCTAATAAACATCAAATGCATGTGATAAATTCCTCTGGTGATAATGCAAGTAATAGATTACAACTTAAGGGCACTGGTTTATTTAAAAAGAGCACCTTTATCCCTCCTGAGGTCAATGGCAGTGTTGAGACCTTTGTGAAATTGGTAAACACAGACCTAGAAAAATTGAAAGAGCAAGTAAAACATCGGTCAAAATGATGTAAAACTAATTTACCAAGGGACCAACGGGCTGCCATTGAGGTGTTGAAATCTAAAGAACCCTAACACCCCCTAACTTAAATATAATTAAAATAAATCTAAATAAAAATTCCTATCATTACCTAAATAATTCCTATTTAAAACTAAATACTTACCTATAAAATAAACCCTAAGCTAGCTACAATACAGGGAGTGCAGAATTATTAGGCAAGTTGTATTTTTGAGGATTAATTTTATTATTGAACAACAACCATGTTCTCAATGAACCCAAAAAACTCATTAATATCAAAGCTGAATAGTTTTGGAAGTAGTTTTTAGTTTGTTTTTAGTTATAGCTATTTTAGGGGGATATCTGTGTGTGCAGGTGACTATTACTGTGCATAATTATTAGGCAACTTAACAAAAAACAAATATATACCCATTTCAATTATTTATTTTTACCAGTGAAACCAATATAACATCTCAACATTTACAAATATACATTTCTGACATTCAAAAACAAAACAAAAACAAATTTGTGACCAATTTAGCCACCTTTCTTTGCAAGGACACTCAAAAGCCTGCCATCCATGGATTCTGTCAGTGTTTTGATCTGTTCACCATCAACATTGCGTGCAGCAGCAACCACAGCCTCCCAGACACTATTCAGAGAGGTGTACTGTTTTCCCTCCTTGTAAATCTCACATTTGATGATGGACCACAGGTTCTCAATGGGGTTCAGATCAGGTGAACAAGGAGGCCATGTCATTAGATTTTCTTCTTTTATACCCTTTCTTGCCAGCCACGCTGTGGAGTACTTGGACGCGTGTGATGGAGCATTGTCCTGCATGAAAATCATGTTTTTCTTGAAGGATGCAGACTTCTTCCTCTACCACTGCTTGAAAAAGGTGTCTTCCAGAAACTGGCAGTAGGACTGGGAGTTGAGCTTGACTCCATCCTCAACCCGAAAAGGCCCCACAAGCTCATCTTTGATGATACCAGCCCAAACCAGTACTCCACCTCCACCTTGCTGGCGTCTGAGTCGGACTGGAGCTCTCTGCCCTTTACCAATCCAGCCACGGGCCCATCCATCTGGCCCATCAAGACTGACTCTCATTTCATCAGTCCATAAAACCTTAGAAAAATCAGTCTTGAGATATTTCTTGGCCCAGTCTTGACGTTTCAGCTTGTGTGTCTTGTTCAGTGGTGGTCGTCTTTCAGCCTTTCTTACCTTGGCCATGTCTCTGAGTATTGCACACCTTGTGCTTTTGGGCACTCCAGTGATGTTGCAGCTCTGAAATATGGCCAAACTGGTGGCAAGTGGCATCTTGGCAGCTGCACGCTTGACTTTTCTCAGTTCATGGGCAGTTATTTTGCGCCTTGGTTTTTCCACACGCTTCTTGCGACCCTGTTGACTATTTTGAATGAAACGCTTGATTGTTCGATGATCACGCTTCAGAAGCTTTGCAATTTTAAGAGTGTCGCATCCCTCTGCAAGATATCTCACTATTTTTGACTTTTCTGAGCCTGTCAAGTCCTTCTTTTGACCCATTTTGCCAAAGGAAAGGAAGTTGCCTAATAATTATGCACACCTGATATAGGGTGTTGATGTCATTAGACCACACCCCTTCTCATTACAGAGATGCACATCACCTAATATGCTTAATTGGTAGTAGGCTTTCAAGCCTATACAGCTTGGAGTAAGACAACATGCATAAAGAGGATGATGTGGTCAAAATACTCATTTGCCTAATAATTCTGCACTCCCTGTATATCTAATAGTTACATTGTAGCTAGCTTAGGGTTTATTTTTATTTTATAGTCAAGTTTGTATTTATTTGAACTAGGTAGAATAGTTACTAAATAGTTATTAACTATTTACTAACTACCTAGCTAAAATAAATACAAATTTACCTGTGAAATAAAACCTAACCAGTCTTACACTAACACCTAACATTACACAACAATTAAATAAATTACCTAAATTAAATACAATTACCTAAATTACAAAAAACATACAAACACTAAATTACACAAAATAAAAAAAGAAATGATCAGATATTTAAACTAATTACACCTAATCTAATATCCCTATCAAAATAAAAAAAGCCCCCTTAAAATAAAAAAAAACCCTAGCCTAAACTAAACTACCAATAGCCCTTAAATAAGGGCCTTTTGCGGCGCATTGCCCCAAAGAAATCATCTCTTTTACCTGTAAAAAAAAATACAAACAACCCCCCCAACAGTAAAACCCACCACCCACACAACCAACCCCCCAAATAAAAACCTAACTAAAAAAACCTAAGCTCCCCATTGAAAAGGGCAATTGGATGGGCATTGCCCTTAAAAGGGCATTTAGCTCTTTTTCAATTGCCCAAACCCTAATCTAAAACTAAAACCCACCCAATAAACCCTTAAAAAAACACTAACCCCTGAAGATCCACTTACAGTTTTGAAGAGCCGACATCCATCCTCAACGAAGCCGGGAGAAGTCCTCAGCGAAGCAGCAAGAAGTCCTCAACGAAGCCGGGAGGAGTCTTCATCCAAGCCGGCAGAAGTGGTCCTCCAGACGGGCAAAAGTCTTCATCTAGGTGGCATCTTCTATCTTCATCCATCAGGCGCGGAGCGGCTTCATCTACAAGACATCCGGCGCGGAGCATCCTCTTCTTTCGACGTCTTCTTCCCGAATGAATGTTCCTTTAAATGATGTCATCCAAGATGGCGTCCCTTGAATTCCGATTGGCTGATAGAATTATATCAGTCAATCAGAATTAAAGGTGAAAAAATCCTATTGGCTGATGCAATCAGCCAATAGGATTGAGCTTCAATCCTATTGGCTGATCCAATCAGTCAATAGGATTGAGCTCGCATTCTATTGGCTGATTGGAACAAATTACAATGCCCATCCAAATGCCCTTTTCAGGGCAATGGGGAGCTTAGTTTTTTTTAGTTAGGTTTTTATTTGAAGGGTTGGTTGTGTGGGTGGGGGGTTTTACTGTTGGGGGGGTGTTTGTATTTTTTGTACAGGTAAAAGAGCTGATTTCTTTGGGGCAATGACCCGCAAAAGGCCCTTTTATGGGCTATTGGTAGTTTATTGTAGGCTAGGGTTTTTTTATTTTGGGGGGGCTTTTTTTTATTTTGATAGGGCTATTAGATTAGGTGTAATTAGTTTAAATATCTGATCATTTCTTTTTTTATTTTGTGTAATTTTTTTTTGTTTTTTTTTGTAATTTAGGTATTTGTATTTAATTTAGGTAATTTATTTAATTGTAGTGTAAGGTTAGGTGTTAGTGTAACTCAGGTTAGGTTTTATTTTACAGGTAAATTTGTATTTATTTTAACTAGGTAGTTAGTAAATAATTAATAACTATTTAGTAACTATTCTACCTAGTTAAAATAAATACAAACTTAGCTGTGAAATAAAAATAAAACCTAAGATAGCTATAATGTAACTATTAGTTATATTGTAGCTATCTTAGGGTTTATTTTACAGGTAAGTATTTAGTTTTAAATAGGAATTATTTAGGTTATGATAGTAGGTTTTATTTAGATTTCTTTTAATTATATTTAAGTTAGGGGGTTTAGGGTTAGACTTAGGTTTAGGGGTTTATAACTTTAGTATAGTTGCGGCGACGTTGGGGGCGGCAGATTAGGGGTTAATAAATGTAGGTAGGTGGCGGCGATGTTAGGGGTGGCAGATTAGGGGTTAATAATATTTAACTAGTGTTAGCGATGCGGGAGTGCGGCGGTTTAGGGGTTAATATGTTCATTATAGTGGCGGCTATGTCCGGAGCGGGAGATTAGGGATTAATAAGTGTAGGTAGGTTGCTGCGATATTGGGTGCGGGAGATTAGGGGTTAATAAGTATAATGTAGGTGTCGGCGATGTTGGGGGCAGCAGATTAGGGGTTAATAAGTATAATGTAGCTGGCGGCGATGTCGGGGGCGGCAGATTAGGGGTTATTAAGTGTAAGATTAGGGGTGTTTAGACTTGGGGTTCATGTTAGGGTGTTAGGTTTAAATATAAATTTACGGCTAGATTTAGAGTTTGGCGTTAGCCGTCAAAAGCAGCGTTAAGGGGTCCGAACGCTGCTTTTTACCGCCCGCTGGTATTTAGAGTCAGGCAGGAAAGGGTCTACTGCTCACTTTCTTTCCGCGACTCCAGGCTACCGCAGATCCCCTTACGTCAATTGCATATCCTATGTTTTCAATGGGATTTGCCTAACGCTGGTATTTAGAGTCTTGGAAGAAGTAAGCAGTAGAGCCTCTACCGACAAGACTCCTACCGCCAAAAAAAGTCAGTAGTTAAGAGCTTTATGGGCTAACACTGGAACATAAAGCTCCTAACTACAGTGCTATAAAGTACACTAACACCCATAAACTACCTATGAACCCCTAAACCGAGCCCCCCCACATCGCCAATCCCCCAAATAAAATGTTTAACCCCCTAATCTGCCGACCTACATTATAGATATGAACCCCTAATCTACTGCCCCTAACATCGCCGACACCTATATTATATTTATTACCCCCTAATCTGCCCCCCCCCAACATCGCCGCCACCTGCCTACACTTATTAACCCCTAATCTGCCGACCGGACCTCGCCGCCACTATAATAAATGTATTAACCCCTAAACCACCGCACTCCCGCCTCGCAAACACTATACTAAATTGTATTAACCCCTAATCTGCCTTCCCTAACATCACCGCCACCTACCTACAATTATTAACCCCTAATCTCCCGCCCGCATTGTCGCACTGCCAATAGAATGCGAGCATCAGCCAATCAGATTTTTCCTACCTTAATTCCGATTGGCTGATAGAATCCTATCAGCCAATCGGAATTGAAGGGACACCATCTTGGATGACGTCACTTAAAGGTACCGTCATTGTGCTCGAAGACTCCGGATGAAGAGGATTGCTCCGTGTCGTCTCCTTGGAAGATGGCTCCGCTCCGGATGGATGAAGATTGAGACGCCGCCTGGATGAAGACTTCTACCGGATGAAGGACCTCCTCTGTGCACCTTGGATGAAGAATTCGGCTCGGCTGAGTGAAGACGACTCAAGGTAGGGAGATCTTCAGGGGGTTAGCGTTAGGTTTTTTAAGGGGGGTTTGGGTGGGTTAGAGTAGGAGTATGTGGTTGGTTGGTTTTAATGTTAGGGGGGGTTGTATTTTTTTCTTACAGGTAAAAGAGCTGATTACTTTGGGGCAATGCCCCGCAAAAAGCCCTTTTAAGGGCTGGTAAAAGAGCTGATTATTTTTGTAATTTAGAATAGGGTAGGGCATTTTTTTATTTTGGGGGGATTTTTTATTTTATTAGGGGGCTTAGATTAGGTGTAATTAGTTTAAACTTCTTGTAATTTTTTATTATTTTTTGTAATTTAGTGTTTGTTTGTTTTTTGTATTATAGATTAGTTTATTTAATTGTATTTTAGTTTAGCTAATTGTAGTTAATTTATTTAATTAATTTAATGATAGTGTAGTGTTAGGTGTATTTGTAACTTAGGTTAGGATTTATTTTACAGGTAATTTTGTACTTATTTTAACTAGGTAGCTATTAAATAGTTATTAACTATTTAATAGCTATTGTACCTAGTTAAAATAAATACAAAGTTGCCTGTAAAATAAATATAAATCCTAAAATAGCTACAATGTAATTATTAGTTATATTGTAGCTATATTAGGGTTTATTTTCTAGGTAAGTATTTAGTTTTAAATAGGAATAATTTATTTAATTATAGGAATATTATTTCATTTAATTAAAATTATATTTAACTTAGGGGGGTGTTAGGGTTAGAGTTAGGTTTAGGGGTTAATAACTTTATTATAGTAGCGGCGACGTTGCGGGCGGGAGATTAGGGGTTAATAATTTTAGGTAGGTGGCGGCGATGTTAGGGAGGGCAGATTAGGGGTTAATAAAATTTATTATAGTGTTTGCGAGGCGGGAGTGTGGCGGTTTAGGGGATAATACATTTATTATAGTGGCGGCGAGGTCCGGTCGGCAGATTAGGGGTTAATAAGTGTAGGTAGGTGGCAGCGAAGTTGGGGGGGGGCAGATTAGGGGTTAATAAATATAATATAGGGGTCGGCGATGTTAGGGGCAGCAGATTAGGGGTTCATAGGGATAATGTAGGTTGCGGCGGTGTCCGGAGCGGCAGATTAGGGGTTAATAATATAATGCAGGTGTCATCGATAGCGGGGGCTGCAGATTAGGGGTTAATAAGTGTAAGGTTAGGGGTGTTTAGACTCGGGTTCATGTTAGGGTGTTAGGTGCAGACTTAGAGAGTGTTTCCTCATAGGAAACAATGGGGCTGCGCTAGGAGCTGAACGCTGCTTTTTTGCAGGTGTTAGGTTTTTTTTCCAGCCAGCTCAGCCCCATTGTATCCTATGGGGATATTGTGCACAAGCACGTTTTTCCAACTTACCGCTACCGTAGGCAACGCTGGTATTGAGAGTTGAAGGGAAGGTAAATTATGCTCAACGCTCCCTTTTCTGAGCCTAACGCTCAGAATGGCACCACATTTGACATACGTTCTTGTCTGAACTGTAGAATTTGTTATGTGATATATTTGATCACATGCACACAGTGCAGGAAACAATACGTAGGACTCACGTCCCATGACATGAACTCGAGAATAAGAGAACACTTTTCTACCATTAGTGTGGGGAAGGAAACTACCCCACTAGTACAGCATTTCGTAAGGAAACATGATGGTAGCCTTAATACCTTCAAGTGGTGTGCCATTGAGAAAGTAGTTTTGCCTAAACGGGGAGCATAAGCTCCTAGCCAAAAGGGAAATATATTGGATATTCAGGCTGAAAACTAGAGCCCCCAAGGGTCTGAACTCCAAGTTTGACATGATCAACTTTTGGGAATGATCTTTCAGTTTTTGTCCAGTTCTGACTCTTGGGAGTCTCTACTCCAGGGGCACCCCCAGCATTAATATTAGTGTAGTCTAAATACACATATATATATTTTCTCCAACATTGGTGTGTCCGGTCCACAGCGTCATCCTTACTTGTGGGAATATCTCTTCCCCAACAGGAAATGGCAAAGAGTCCCAGCAAAGCTGGCCATATAGTCCCTCCTAGGCTCCGCCCACCCTAGTCATTCTCTTTGCCGTTGCAAAGGCAACATCTCCATGGAGATGGTTAAGAGTTTGTGGTGTTTAGTTGTAGTTTTTTATTCTACTATCAAGTGTTTGTTATTTTAAAATAGTGCTGGTATGTACTATTTACTCTGAAACAGAAAGAGATGAAGAATTCTGTTTGTGAGAGGAAGATGATTTTAGCAGACAGTAACTAAAATCGATTGCTGTTTCCACATAGGACTGTTGAGATGAAGTAACTTCAGTTGGGGGAAACAGTTAGCAGACTTTTCTGCTTAAGGTATGACTAGCCATATTTCTAACAAGACTGTGTAATGCTGGAAGGCTGTCATTTCCCCTCATGGGGACCGGTAAGCCATTTTCTTAGTCTCAAACAGAATAAAGGGCTTTATATGGGCTATAAAACTGGTAGACACTTTTATGGGCTAAATCGATTGCTTTACTTGGACATTTTATACATGTTTATGCTGATAATTCACACTTATAAACTTGGGGAACGTTTTTTAACGTCAGGCACTATGTTAGACACCTTTTCCAGTCAGAAGGGCCTTCCCAGTTGTAGGCTGAGCCTCATTTTCGCGCCATTACTGCGCAGTTGTTTTTGAGAGCAAGACATGCAGATGCATGTGTGAGGACCTGAAAGTAGTTGGAAAAGTTTCTAAAAGGCGTCATTTGGTATCGTATTCCCCTCTGGGCTTGGTAAAGTCACAGCAAAGGCTGTAGCTGGGACTGTATAGGGGTTAAATCTGTAACCGGCTCCGGTTTCGTTATTTTAAGGGTTAAAGCTCTGAAAATTGGTGTGCAATAATGCTTTAAGACACTGTGGTGAAATTTTGGTAAGTTTTGAACAATTCCTTCATATTTTTTCACATATTCAGTAATAAAGTGTGCTCTGTTTAAAATTTAAAGAGACAGTAACGGTTTTGTTTTAAAACGGTTTTTGTGCTTTATTGACAAGTTTAAGCCTGTTTAACATGTCTGTGCCTTCAGATAAGCTATGTTCTATATGTATGAAAGCCAATGTGTCTCCCCCTTCAAAATTGTGTGATAATTGTGCCATAGCGTCCAAACAAAGTAAGGACAGTACTGCCACAGATAATGAAATTGCCCAAGATAATTCCTCAGATGAAGGGAGTAGACATGGTTCTACATCATCTCCTTCTGTGTCTATGCCAGTTTTGCCCACGCAGGAGGCCCCTAGTACTTCTAGCGTGCCAATGCTTATTACCATGCAACAATTGACGGCTGTAATGGATAACTCCATAGCAAATATTTTATCCAAAATGCCTGCATATCAGAGAAAGCGCGATTGCTCTGTTTTAAACACTGAAGAGAAGGAGGGCGCTGATGATAATTGTTCTGTCATACCCTCACACCAATCTGAAGGGGCCATGAGGGAGGTTTTGTCAGATGGGGAAATTTCAGATTCAGGAAAAATTTCCCAACAGGCTGAACCTGATGTTGTGACATTTAAATTTAAGTTAGAACATCTCCGCGCACTGCTTAAGGAGGTGTTATCTACTCTGGATGATTGTGACAACTTGGTCATTCCAGAAAAATTATGCAAGATGGACAAGTTCCTAGAGGTTCCGGTGCACCCCGACGCTTTTCCTATACCCAAGCAGGTGGCGGACATAGTGAATAAGGAATGGGAGAAGCCCGGCATACCTTTTGTTCCCCCTCCTATATTTAAGAAATTATTTCCTATGGTCGACCCCAGAAAGGACTTATGGCAGACAGTCCCTAAGGTCGAGGGGGCAGTTTCTACTCTAAACAAGCGCACTACTATTCCTATTGAGGATAGTTGTGCTTTCACAGATCTTATGGATAAAAAATTGGAAGGTTTGCTTAAAAAGATTTTTGTACAGCAAGGTTACCTCCTACAACCCATTTCGTGCATTGTTCCTGTCACTACGGCAGCGTGGTTCTGGTTCGAGGAACTAGAAAAGTCGCTCAGTAGAGAGACTCCATATGAGGAGGTTATGGACAGAGTTCACGCACTTAAGTTGGCTAACTCTTTTATTTTAGATGCTGCTTTGCAATTAGCTAGATTAGCGGCGAAAAATTCAGGGTTTGCAATTGTGGCGCGCAGAGCGCTTTGGCTAAAGTCTTGGTCAGCGGATGTATCATCCAAGACAAAATTGCTTAACATCCCCTTCAAGGGTAAAACTCTCTTTGGACCAGAATTGAAAGAGATTATCTCAGACATCACTGGGGGAAAGGGTCACGCCCTCCCACAAGATAGGCCTTTCAAGGCCAAGAATAAGTCTAATTTTCGTTCCTTTTGTAATTTCAGGAACGGACCGGGCTCTAATTCTACATCCTCTAAGCAAGAGGGTAATACCTCACAGACCAAACCAGCCTGGAAACCGATGCAAGGCTGGAACAAGGGTAAGTAGGCCAAGAAGCCTGCCGCTGCTAACAAAACAGCATGAAGGAGTAGCCCCCGATCCGGGACCGGATCTAGTGGGGGGCAGACTCTCTCTCTTTGCTCAGGCTTGGGCAAGAGATGTTCAGGATCCCTGGACGCTAGAAATAGTTTCTCAGGGTTATCTTCTGGAATTCAAGGAACTACCCCCAAGGGGAAGGTTCCACATGTCTCACTTATCCTCAAACCAAATAAAGAGACAGGCGTTTTTACATTGTGTAGAAGACCTGTTAAAGATGGGAGTGATACACCCAGTTCCAATGACGGAACAAGGAATGGGATTTTACTCAAATCTGTTCGTAGTTCCCAAAAAAGAGGGAACCTTCAGACCAATTCTGGATTTAAAGATCCTAAACAAATTTCTCAGGGTACCATCGTTCAAAATGGAAACCATTCGAACGATTCTACCCACTATCCAGGAAGGTCAATTTATGACTACCGTGGATCTAAAGGATGTGTACCTACATATTCCTATCCACAAAGAACATCATCAGTTCCTAAGGTTCGCCTTTCTGGACAAACATTACCAGTTTGTGGCCCTCCCATTCGGATTAGCCACTGCTCCAAGGATTTTCACAAAGGTACTCGGGTCCCTTCTAGCGGTTCTAAGACCAAGGGGCATTGCAGTAGTACCATACTTGGACGACATTCTAATACAAGCGTCGTCCCTTTCAAAATCAAAGGCTCATACAGACATAGTTCTGGCCTTTCTCAGATCTCACGGATGGAAGGTGAACATAGAAAAAAGTTCTCTGTCTCCGTCAACCAGAGTTCCCTTCTTGGGAACAATAATAGATTCCTTAGAAATGAAGATTTTTCTGACAGATGTCAGAAAGTCAAAACTTCTAAGCGCTTGTCAAGTTCTTCATTCTGTTCCACGTCCTTCCATAGCTCAGTGCATGGAAGTAGTGGGGTTGATGGTTGCGGCAATGGACATAGTGCCTTTTGCGCGAATTCATCTAAGACCATTACAACTGTGCATGCTGAAACAGTGGAATGGGGACTATACAAACTTGTCTCCAGTGATTCAAGTAGATCAGAAGACCAGAGATTCACTCCGTTGGTGGATATCCCTGGACCACCTATCCCAGGGAATGAGCTTCCGCAGACCAGAGTGGGTCATTGTCACGACCGACGCCAGTCTAGTGGGCTGGGGTGCGGTCTGGGAATCCCTGAAAGCTCAGGGACTATGGACTCGGGAAGAGTCTCTTCTCCCGATAAACATTCTGGAACTAAGAGCGATATTCAATGCTCTCAGGGCTTGGCCTCAGCTTGCAAAGGCCAGATTCATAAGATTCCAATCATACAACATGACGACCGTTGCGTATATCAATCATCAGGGGGGAACAAGGAGTTCCCTGGCGATGAAAGAAGTAACCAAAATAATACAATGGGCGGAGAATCACTCCTGCCATCTATCTGCGATCCACATCCCAGGTGTGGAAAACTGGGAAGCGGATTATCTGAGTCGTCAGACATTCCATCCGGGGGAGTGGGAACTCCACCCGGAGATTTTTGCCCAATTGACTCAATTATGGGGCATTCCAGACATGGATCTGATGGCGTCTCGTCAGAACCTCAAGGTTCCTTGCAACGGGTCCAGATCCAGGGTCCCAAGGCGACTCTAGTGGATGCACTAGTAGCGCCTTGGACCTTCAACCTAGCTTATGTGTTTCCACCGTTTCCTCTCATTCCCAGGCTGGTAGCCAGGATCAAACAGGAGAGAGCCTCGGTGATCTTGATAGCCCCTGCGTGGCCACGCAGGACTTGGTATGCAGACCTGGTGAATATGTCATCGGTTCCACCATGGAAGCTACCTTTGAGACAGGACCTTCTTGTTCAGGGTCCATTCGAACATCCAAATCTGGTCTCCCTCCAGCTGACGGCTTGGAGATTGAACGCTTGATTCTATCAAAGCGTGGGTTTTCAGATTCTGTGATTGATACTCTGGTCCAGGCCAGAAAACCGGTAACTAGAAAGATTTACCATAAGATATGGAAAAGATATATCTGCTGGTGTGAATCCAAGGGATTACCTTGGAATAAGATAAAAATTCCTAAGATTCTTTCCTTTCTGCAAGAAGGTTTGGATAAAGGATTATCTGCGAGTTCTCTAAAGGGACAGATTTCTGCTTTATCTGTCTTACTACACAAACGACTGGCAGCTATGCCAGATGTTCAAGCATTTGTTCAGGCTCTGGTTAGGATCAAGCCTGTTTACAGACCTTTGACTCCACCCTGGAGTTTAAATCTAGTTCTTTCAGTTCTTCAAGGGGTTCCGTTTGAACCTCTACATTCCATAGATATTAAGTTGTTATCTTGGAAAGTTTTGTTTTTGGTTGCTATTTCTTCTGCTAGAAGAGTTTCAGAGTTATCTGCTCTGCAGTGTGCTCCACCCTATCTGGTGTTCCATGCAGATAAGGTGGTTTTGCGTACTAAGCCTGGTTTTCTTCCAAAGGTTGTTTCTAACAAAAATATTAACCAGGAGATAGTTGTACCTTCTTTGTGTCCGAATCCAGTTTCAAAGAAGGAACGTTTGTTACACAATTTGGACGTAGTCCGTGCTCTAAAATTCTATTTAGAAGCTACAAAAGATTTCAGACAAACATCTTCTCTGTTTGTCGTCTATTCTGGTAAAAGGAGAGGTCAAAAAGCGACTTCTACCTCTCTTTCTTTTTGGCTTAAAAGCATCATCCGATTGGCTTACGAGACTGCCGGACAGCAGCCTCCTGAAAGAATCACAGCTTACTCCACTAGGGCTGTGGCTTCCACATGGGCCTTCAAGAACGAGGCTTCTGTTGATCAGATATGTAAGGCAGCGACTTGGTCTTCACTGCACACTTTTGCCAAATTTTACAAATTTGATACTTTTGCTTCTTCGGAGGCTATTTTTGGGAGAAAGGTTTTGCAAGCCATGGTGCCTTCCGTTTAGGTGACCTGATTTGCTCCCTCCCTTCATCAGTGTCCTAAAGCTTTGGTATTGGTTCCCACAAGTAAGGATGACGCCGTGGACCGGACACACCAATGTTGGAGAAAACAGAATTTATGCTTACCTGATAAATTACTTTCTCCAACGGTGTGTCCGGTCCACGGCCCGCCCTGGTTTTTTAATCAGGTCTGATGAATTATTTTCTCTAACTACAGTCACCACGGTACCATATGGTTTCTCCTATATTTTTCCTCCTGTCCGTCGGTCGAATGACTGGGGTGGGCGGAGCCTAGGAGGGACTATATGGCCAGCTTTGCTGGGACTCTTTGCCATTTCCTGTTGGGGAAGAGATATTCCCACAAGTAAGGATGACGCCGTGGACCGGACACACCGTTGGAGAAAGTAATTTATCAGGTAAGCATAAATTCTGTTTTTTATACACAATCATCAGTTTTACTGCTGATGACCAGGTGAGGGATAGGGAGCTGAGATTCTTTCCCCCTCCCTTGTCTCCCTTGACATTATGTTGTTCTGCATCCAATTTGTCACACACTTCCAGAATACATCTAGTGTATTTACACTATTTGATCTTCTTGGATTTTCATTTTTTATTGATTCTCTCACAGTTACAGTACATATGCCATTCTTCTTCTTCCACATATTTTAGAATTATCTTTAATGTAAAATGTTAAATATTCAACCATAGTGGGAAATAGTTTTGAATGGCATAATTCTGTTTTACCATCATTATTATTATTATATTTCTGTATTCCAGTATACAGGTTTAATCACTTATGCATTAGCAACACCATGGCTTTTGTTATGAATTTATTCATTTATTTATATAGATATCAGTTCATTATAGGCAGGTGGTGATTTAGAGGTTACAAAACTTTGCATTTACATATATACTTCTGTGAATGCAATTCTGTGTTTAATCATATCAATCTTTTTCTTATTACCACTGCATACACACATGAATTGTTCATCAAATATTTACATCTATGTATTTTCAATACTGCATGTGCTTATTTTCTATTTTTTATACTAGATTTTATGAATTTATTAAATACTACTGTATGATTTAGCTTATTATCATCACATATATATTTTCCCATCTCCACCTATGTTTATGTTCACATTTTTGTACATAGATCATTTGTTTTGCCCCCCTCTCTCATAACGTTCTATCCTTTCGATCTGGGCTTCTAATAGTTAACTACCAACCCAGTGAGCACATTTTAGTGTGTTTTTAATTTGTCAATTAACTATTGAGCCATGAATCACACAGGCTGCAGACGCCGAGGGAGGCGGAGGAGACATTGGAGTTTTACTTACTCTCACGGACAGTGATCGTCTCCAGTTCCGGACAAGCCTGAAAATCCGAGGTGCAGGGTAAGAGAGCACGAGCAAGGTGCCGTTCCCTTAAAGACACATTGTACCGTTTGGGACTTTTGGGGATTGTATTTACTATTGGTTCTGGGCTCCAGTGGACTTTCCTTAAAACTGTACCATGTTGCTGAGATTTATATACAGCTAAGACTCTCACCCCAAAACTCTTTATTTAGCTATAAATAAATCCTATCTCCAAATATTGATTATGTACACAATCTTCTACTAAATTCCAGCAGGTTTCCAAACCCACTGTAGGACACTCATTATCCTGTCCAATCATGGTGGGCTATCTGGGTTGTAGTTGCATTCCTTCTTCCGGGACACATGAACATACCAATTTGTTTCTAACACTATGCGCATGTGCATTGAGTGTGTGTCTGGACCACTGACATCACTGTCAATCACATCGCTGTAACACAGTGTATGCAGAGAGCTGCAGCAGGACCCACTATTTAGCCAGAGGATAAGAGTAGAGATATTCTTGGTAATTATTGAGGAATCAAATCCTCTAACTGCTTATCTCAAATCATATCTGCTATGCCATAGGCACATGCACCGGATCTTGTCATGGTCTTGGGGATAGATAACCTTCTGCATTCAAACATATGCATCAGGAAGCACACTGAGGTAATACATCTTTTTTTTTTTTTAAGACACAACTATTTTTAAAGGGCTGGCATTAATGATGTCATCTTTGGGAATAAAAATATATTTTCTTATAAAATAAAGCTTAGTTTTCAACAATCAATAAATAGAATTAGATCTTCTTTAGAATATCTTTCAGATGCCACCGTTTGAACATTGTCATTTTTGCAATATTTTATAATCCTTTAAACTGACTGATGATAACCTATATATAGAGGACCAGCAATGTAGAGAGAAACTTTCTAATTATATCCAGATTTTTACCACTCATAGAAGTTTAAAAGTGCATTCTATTTTTTACCCCAAAGGGAAGGTAGGTAATTTACTGGCACACTGCCTTAGACAACACAGTTATTGCCATTTGTCTAATCTATTGAATCCTTAGAAAAAAACTGCCAAATAATCATTGCCTTCTATTGTAACATTAAAAACTCCAACTATACTTTGGATATACCAACATCTTACAATTACATTTTTTGAGAGGAAGCAACACACCCAAGCTATCTTTGGAAGACCAGACACACTTAGATTCCCCTTTTTCAATTTCAGAGGTTTGTGATGTCATTAAAACTCTACAAAAGTTAAAATCCATTGGACAGATATTTCAGAATAGTTTTTTTCCTCACGTTACCAACCTCTTCAGCTCAGTAGGGGCCTAATATTCAAAACCTCATCGGCATGGAGAGAAATCACACAAAATCCTAGGGAACTTTTTTAGACCTTGTATTGTAATGTAGGAGACTCTAGACAAAAAAGAACAGTACATAGCAACATAAACATCTCTCCAGATAAAATTTGTGTTTCTAAAAATGTTTTAACGGCCTCGCCATACCGACGAGATATCTGCGAGTAGCAAGGTTTTGAATATCAGGCCCTAGGAGGAGATTTGCCTTTTACTGATGCCATGTTTAAAGCCTAGATTAGTGGAGCGCAACCATTTATTGCAAGTGTTTGTGCTCATAGTGCTTACCGTTCTTATTATTAGTTGAAAGTAAACACGATCAATTGAGCAAATTACGCTAGAATGATTACCGCGACTTCAGAGCTCTGGTTAAATGTTTTGCGAAACTAAAAGTGTCACAAAACATATAAAAAATACTAATTATAGTTACACTCATAATAACACTATATAATAAAAATTATTAAAAAATATATTGCACAAAATTTATAAGGTCTCAAAGATATGAGATCTTATGTGTTAGAAAAAAAGGCAGGCAAAGGGCTACAACATAGAGATCCATACATATATATCTTTAAAAATGTATATATACAGTATTTTACAAAAGTGAGTACACCCCTCATATTTTTGTAAATATTTTATTACATCTTTTCATGTGACAACACTGAAGAAATGACACTTTGCTACGATGTAAAGTAGTGAGTGTACATCCTGTATAACAGTGTAAATTTGCTGTCCCCTCAAAATAACTCAACACACAACCATTAATGTCTTAACTGTTGGCAACAAAAGTGAGTAAACCCCCTAAGTGGAAATGTTCAAATTGGGCCCAATTAGCCATTTTCCCTCCCCGGAGTCATGTGACTTGTTAGTGTTACAAGGTCTCATTTGTGAATGCGGAGCAGGTGTGTTAAATTTGGTGTTATTGCTCTCACACTCTCTCATACTGCTCACTGGAAGTTCAACATTGCACCTCATGGCAAAGAACTCTCTGAGGATCTGAAAAAAAGAATTGTTGCTCTACATAAAGATGGCCTAGGCTATAAGAAGATTGCCAAGACCCTGAAACTGAGCTGCAGCATGGTGGGCAAGACCATACAGTGGTTTCACAGGACAGGTCCAACTCAGAACAGGCCTTGCCATGGTCGACCAAAGAAGTTGAGTGCACGTGCTCAGCGCCATATCCAAAGGTTGTTTTTGGGAAATCGACGTATGAGTGCTGCCAGCTTTGCTGCAGAGGTTGAAGGGGTGGGGGGGGGTCAGCCTGTCAGTGCTCAGATCATACGCCGCACACTGCATCAAATTGGTCTGCATGACTGTTGTCCCAGAAGGAAGCCTCTTCTAAAAATGATGCACAAGAAAGCCTGCAAACAGTTTGATGAGACCAAGATAAACTTATTTGGTTCAGATGGTGTCAAGCGTGTGTGGCGGCAACCAGGTGAGTAAAGACAAGTGTGTCTTGCCTACAGTCAAGCATGGTGGTGGGAGTGTCATGGTTTGGGCTTGCATGAATGCTGCCGGCAATTGGGAGCTACAGTTCATTGCGGGAACCATGAATGCCAACATGTACTGTGACATACTGAAGCAGAGCATGATCCTCTCCCTTCGGAGACTGGGCCGCAGGTCAGTATTCCAACATGATAACAACCCCAAACACAACTCCAAGATGATCACTGCCTTGCTAAAGAAGCTGAGGGTAAAGGTGATGGACTGCCCAAGCATGTCTCCAGACCTTAAACCTATTGAGCATCTGTGGAGGAGTGCAAGGTCTCTAACATCCACCAGCTCTGTGATGTCATCATGGAGGAGTGGAAGAGGACTCCAGTGGCAACCTATGAAGCTCTGATGAACTCCATGCCCAAAAGGTTTAAGGCAGTGCTGGAAAATAATGGTGGCCACAAAAATATTGACACTTTGGGCCCAATTTGGACATTTCCACTTAGGGGTGTACTCACTTTTGTTGCCAACGGTTTAGACATTAATGGCTGTGTTGTGAGTTATTTTGAGGGGACAGCAAATTTACACTGTTATACAGGCTGTACACTCACTACTTTACATTGTAGCAAAGTGTCATTTCTTCAGTGTTGTCACATTAAAAGATATAATAAAATATTTACAAAAATGTGAGGGGTGTACATATATATATATATATATATATATATATATATATATATTTATACTATATATATATGTCTATGTGTACATATGTATTTATGTGTATATATGTCTATGTGTACATATGTATTTTTGTGTATATATATGTATTTATAGACATACAGTATATACACATGAATACATATGTACACATATCTAGACATATAAAGAAGTGCATTAGAGCCCATTGCAGTTAAGTAGATGAAAACAGGAAAAAGCATATTTGTGCAATATTCATATTTAATAAATTATTTACTGTAAATATTTCACATTCCAATGTTCAGCACATAGCAGAATATGTTCTATGTATTTCTAAATAGATATTCCTGTATATCTATACATATATAGGTGTGTATATATATATATATATATATATATATATATATATATATATATATTGTACCAAAAGAAACATTAGATATATGTGGAAATATTTATTTATGAATAAATAGAACACATTCTGTTATGTGCAGAACATTGGAATGTGAAATATTCATATTTTCATGTTAGGTTAGTGCAAATGAAAATATGCGATCAGGTTTGAGCCAAGAGTGAGGTGTTTTTTCCATTTTTTTTCTCCATTGACTTCTATGGGGGAATACATAAACGGGCACACAATATTCTAACTTTGGCTTATTGCGCTTATCGGGTTAGCGCGAGAGCAAAAACAGTTTACTTTCAACTCGTAATATGAGCGCAACCTGACGAATGCTAAAAGCTTACTTCTAGCGCAATTAACACTCAGACAGAAGCATTCATTTGCCCTTCAATTGTAATCTTGCCTTATATTGTTGTGATGCCAAAGACCTCAAAATCCCCCTTATATACACTAAATAACACCACCATTTCTTAATAAAGAATGATATTTACATATACTCCAAACCCTATGCATCCTGTCTAAATAGATTCTTCCTCTTATATAAGTTTTGTCCTGGGTAGAGAGACCTGGGACAACACTATAAAAACACTTCAACTAATACATTATGTGAAACCTGTTGATGATCCATATATTGATGATCAAACCATTTTAAAATTGATAGATGATGAGAAAACATTAAACAGGTGTTATGGCCATGTATGGCTGCCTCCTTGACCAATTTTAGCGTTAGCACCTTTATTACCTTAACCTTAGCTGTAGGCCTGTAGCACAATGGAAACTCTTCTCCCCTGATATTTGTGTTGACTATGGGTATTCCTGCAAGCCCAGTTAGAGGCACTGATAAAATCCAGGGGTAATTGGTAGACTCTCACTATTAAAACATCTTTCAGTTTGTTTATGATGGCCTTTTTTAGGTTTTCCTCCCATGAAAAGGGCATATTATAAATAAAGCAGATGTACCAACATGTAAAGGTTTTAGGGTACTAACTTGGGCATCTCCTGGATTCACTCATGCAGGAGACAGGCTGGAAGCAGTAGACATGAACAAGCTAAGGCCTGTAGCCATAAAAGCAGGAACCAGGTTTCTATATCAGAGGGGCAAAGCTCAGGAACCAGTAAATCAATCCGTAGCCAGGTTGTTAAGAACAGGGAGGAACCAAACCATTACTCCAAAGTAAAATCCCAAGGTCAGCACCCAGGTAATAAGTCAGGAACAAGCGGAACAACAAGTGAGCAGTCAAGAGCTAAAGTCCAATGACACTTTTGGTGCACTTTCTGCTGCATGTTCATTTTTGACATCCAGGTCATCAATTGTGAATTCTTCCATATAGACCTCACTACCTGCCAGGGCCGAATTGGGCAGCCGGGATACCGGGAAAAGTCCCGGTGGGCCGCTGGCTGGCAGCTCAGCTGGGCTGCAGTAGAGAGCACAGCAGCAATTAATTAGCAAATATGTTTGATGCGACGCCGATATCATATTTATATATTGTTATTGATGATGATTACGGTAATACTAATAGTTACTTAGGGCAGGCTAAGAGAGGCACGCTACTAGTACTAGACTGTGACTGACTGTCTAACCAATAAGTTAACCCCCTCCGGCCGGCCGGTCGGCCCGGGCCTGCAACGTAACCTACCACCGCAAGCCAAGCCAATCAGACTGAGTCTGTGTCTGTCTGTCACTCACAGCTCAGTCTGTCACTGGATGAGGCCAGAGAGGAATGGCTGTGGGGGTGGGCCGGGTTGGCCCGGCTTACGTCACACTGGGTTGACTGACTGACTGTCCACTTACCACTCTCACACACCATGTGACATAGTGTAGGGAGCCTGAGAGCATCAGTGAGCCTTAGCCTAGTAACTAGTTGAGTTGGAGGCCTCATGGGGTCACATGTCAGAGGGAAGAAGTGGACATAGACTAAGACGACGGACATGGCTGGCAATGCAGTGGAGGCAGAGAAGTCAGTCAGTGAACACACACAGTAGTACCACCAGCTTGGAGTCATGCATAACGTATGTAATTAATAATTACCCTGTCCTGTTCCTATTCTAAACAAAACAACCACTTCTAGTTCTAGCATATTTAACTGTGTGGCAGTTTATTGGATAGCTGGGCTACTTTGAGAGCTATACTTTCAAAAGATTGCACCAACTCCAAATTTACATGGAGCAGAAGCAGGGGTCAAAGAAAAGGGCAGTAGGTATGAAGAGAGGGAGCTGTGTGCACAGAGGGAGAGATATACAGTGTCAGGGTGTCTGAGCAGCAGACTTGATGTGAAGCTGGTATATACAACCAGAGAATACAGTGAAAAAGGTTTGCATATGGACAGAGAAGGAGGTGAGAAAAATTACATCTGCTCTGGAAAGAAAACGGTAAAGTCTCTTTATACAGCAACATCTCTATATATTATCCCTAATTATAAGGCTATGCCATTATTTTAAAAAAGTTAACCAATTTGCCTCTATCTTTTATTAAAAAATCTTTTTAAGTCCCTGCATTTGATATTTAAAAAACTGAAAAATATACAATGTCTCTGCACTGGATGTTGTATGAAATATATTGTGTGCCTGTATTTGGTGTTATAAAAATAATACTGTGTCCCTGCACTGGCACTGGGTGTTGTATGAAATATACTGTGTCCCTGCATTAGTTGTTATAAAAAAATGTATACTGTGTCCCTGCATTAGTTGTTATAAAAAAAATATACTGTGTCCCTGAATTGGGTGTTATCAAAAATATACTGTGTCCCTGCATTAGTTGTTATAAAAAATATACTGTGTCACTGCACTGGCACTGGGTGTTGTATGAAATATACTGTGTCCCTGCATTAGTTGTTATACAGAAAATAGTTGTTATAAAAAAATATACTGTGTCCCTGAATTGGATGTTATAAAAAATAAACTGTATCCCTGCATTACTTGTTATAAAAAATATACTGTGTCCCTGAATTGGGTGTTATACAAAATATACTGGCCTAGATTTAGAGTTTGGCGGTAGCCGTCAAAACCAGCGTTAGAGGGTCCTAACGCTGGTTTTTACCGCCCGCTGGTATTTAGAGTCAGTCAGGAAAGGGTCTAACGCTCACTTTGCAGCCGCGACTTTTCCATACCGCAGATCCCCCTACGCCATTTGCGTATCCTATCTTTTCAATGGGATCTTTCTAACGCTGGTATTTAGAGTCTTGGCTGAAGTGAGTGTTAGAAATCTAACGACAAAACTCCAGCCGCAGAAAAAAGTCAGTAGTTAAGAGCTTTCTGGGCTAACGCTGGTTTATAAAGCTCTTAACTACTGTGCTCTAAAGTACACTAACACCCATAAACTACCTATGTACCCCTAAACCGAGGCCCTCCCCTACATCGCCGCCACTCTATTAAAATTTTTTAACCCCTAATCTGCCGCTCCGTACACCGCCGCAACCTACATTATCCCTATGTACCCCTAATCTGCTGCCCCTAATACCGCTGACACCTACATAATATTTATTAACCCCTAATCTGCCGCCCCCGCTATTGCTGACCCCTGCATATTTTTTTAACCCCTAATCTGCCGCTCCGTACACTGCCGCAACCTACATTATACCTATGTACCCCTAATTTGCTGCCCCTAACACAGCCGACCCCTATATTATATTTATTAACCCCTAATCTGCCGCCCCAACGTCGCCTCCACCTACCTACAATTATTAACCCCTAATCTGCCGACTGGACCACACCGCTACTATAATAAATGTATTAACCCCTAAAGCTAAGTCTAACCCTAACACTAACACCCCCCTAAGTTAAAAATAATTTAAATCTAACTAAATAAATTAACTCTTATTAAATAAATTATTCCTATTTAAAGCTAAATACTTACCTGTAAAATAAACCCTAATATAGCTACAATATAAATTATAATTATATTGTAGCTATTTTAGGATTAATATTTATTTTACAGGCAACTTTGTAATTATTTTAACCAGGTACAATAGCTATTAAATAGTTAATAACTATTTAATAGTTACCTAGTTAAAATAATTACAAAATTACCTGTAAAATAAATCCTAACCTAAGTTACAATTAAACCTAACACTACACTATCAATAAATTAATTAAATAAAATACCTACAATTATCTACAATTAAACCTAACATTACACTATCAATAAATTAATTAAATACAATACCTACAAATAAATACAATTAAATAAACTAACTAAAGTACAAAAAATAAAAAAGAACTAAGTTACTAAAAATAAAAAAATGTTTACAAACATTAGAAAAATATTACAACACTTTAAAACTAATTACACCTACTCTAAGCCCCCTAATAAAATAACAAAGACCCCCAAAATAAAAAAATGTCCTACCCTATTCTAAATTAAAAAAGTTCAAAGCTCTTTTACCTTACCAGCCCTGAAAAGGGCCATTTGCGGGGCATGCCCCAAATAATTCAGCTCTTTTGCCTGTAAAAAAAAACATACAATACCGCCCCCAACATTACAACCCACCACCCACATACCCCTAATCTAACCCAAACCCCCCTTAAATAAACCTGACACTAAGCCCCTGAAGATCTTCCTACCTTATCTTCACCATGCCAGGTTCACCAATCCGTCCACCGAAGTCTTGATCCAAGCCTCCGAAATCTTGATCCAAGCCCAAGCGGGGGCTGAAGAGTGACGTCCATCCTCCGGCTGAAGTCTTGATCCAAGCGGGCAGAAGAGGACATCCGGACCGGCAAACATCTTCATCCAAGCCGCATCTTCTATGTTCTTCAAACCGATGACGACCGGCTGATCTTCAAGACCTCCAGCGCGGATCCATCCATCTTCACCGACGACTTCCCGACGAATGACGGTTCCTTTAAGGGACGTCATCCAAGATGGCGTCCCTCGAATTCCGATTGGCTGATAGGATTCTATCAGCCAATCGGAATTAAGGTAGGAAAATTCTGATTGGCTGATGGAATCAGCCAATCAGATTCAAGTTCAATCCGATTTCCATCACCAATCAGATTGAGATCGCATTCTATTGGCTGTTCCGATCAGCCAATAGAATGCAAGCTCAATCTGATTGGCTGATCGGATTGAACTTGAATCTGGCTGATTTCATCAGCCAATCAGAATTTTCCTACCTTAATTCCGATTGGCTGATAGAATCCTATCAGCCAATCGGAATTCGAGGGGAATTAGCTGGCGGCGATGTTGTGGGGGGCAGATTAGGGGTTAATAAATATAATATAGGGATCGGCGGTGTTAGGGGCAGCAGATTAGGGGTACATAGGGATAACGTAGCTTGCGGTTAATTGTGTAATGCAGGGGTCAGCGATTGCGGCGGCGGCAGATTAGGGGTTAATAAGTGTAAGGTTAGGGGTGTTTAGACTCGGGGTACATGTTAGGGTGTTAGGTGCAGACTTAGAAAGTGTTTCCCCATAGGAAACAATGGGGCTGCGTTAGGAGCTGAACGCTGCTTTTTTGCTCAAACTATTGTTTGCTATGGAGGAATCGTGCACGAGCACGTTTTTGAAGCTGGCGGCGTCTGTAAGCAACGCTGGTATTGAGAGTTGCAGTTGCGGTAAATATGCTATACGCTCCTTTTTTGGAGCCTAACGCAGCCCTTCTGTGAACTCTAAATACCAGCGGTATTTAAAAGGTGCGGGGGAAAAAAAGCATGCGTAGCTAACGCACCCCTTTGGCCGCAGAACTCTAAATCTAGCCGACTGTGTCCCTGCATTGGGTGTTGTATAAAATATGTATGTATATTTGTATGTGTGTATACATGTGGGTGTGTGTGAGTGTATTTGTGTGTGTGTGTATATATATATATATATATATATATATTTGTGTGTGTTTAGTATGTCTGTGTGTGTTAGTGTGTCTGCGTGTGTCAGAGTGTCTGTGTCTGTGTGTCCCTCAATCAGTGTGCTAGTTAGTGTCTCTAGGTGTGTTAGTGTGTGTTTATTAATGTATTAGTTTGTCTGAATATTAGTGTGTGTTAGTGTGTCAGTGTTTGTTTTAGTGTGTATGTGTGTTTAGGGTGTTAGTGCCTCTGTGTGTCAGTGTGTCTGTTTGTCAGAGTTTCTGCAAAAATAGACCCACCAAAATCTTCGGCTACTGGCCCATGAAGCCCTAAATCTGCAATTGACCGCTGGTGGGGGCAGATCAGTGGGCGCATATACTGCGCTGTCTGGATTGGAGAAATAAAGTCACTGGCAGAATCAAGAGGGAATATATGGAGAGGACAGACTTTGCAGGCAAGGTGGAGTTTCTGGGCTGGTCTTCAAAATTTTCCAGGGCTGCTTTGATTTCCCAGTCTGGCCCTGCTACCTACGCTAGGTTTAATAGATAAACTAAAAAAAGTCACACTTAATAAAAATCACAACAAATCAGAATTGTGTAAAAACAAATAAATGTGTGAAAAAAGTAAACAAAAGTGTCCAAAAACAATAAAACATAAATGATACTTCCACTACTGTAGTGATAAATAGTATTTCTTCTCCTTTATGGACCTCTAATTCTGCTGGTTGGCAGGTGGTGTTTTCCTCAAAAGAGAAAAGAGCGCATATAGGGCTCCGTTTATTAAGCAGCGGATGCCGCTTTGGAGGCCCATCGTTTCAGGCAGTGGATTGAAATAATCCCCATCCAATATGATAGGGATGATTGATAGCCCCTGCTAGGGGGCGGCATTGCACATACATTTCACCAGAAAAGCTTGTACAATGTAAAATGCGGATGTTGAGCGGACATGATTTGACTATAGCTATAGAGAAAAAAAGGAAAAACCACAGTTAAAGGGACAGTATACTCTCATTTTCATATAACTGCATGTAATAGACACTACTATAAAGAATAAGATGCACAGATACTGATATAAAAATCCAGTATAAAATGGTTTAAAAACTTACTTAGAAGCTTTCAGTTTAGCTCTGTTGAAAAGGCAGTTGGAAAGCCCACTGCAAGTGGGAAATAAGACACTCCCCCCTCCCCCTTCTTTTGCATATGAAAAGACTCTTTACACAAACAGGAGCAAGCTGGAGAAGGTAGCTGACGGTATTCAAATAAAACTTTGGGGCTTGGTTAGGAGTCTGAAAATCAGAGCAATGTTCTTTAAAAATAAGCAAAATTATACAGGGAGTGCAGAATTATTAGGCAAGTTGTATTTTTGAGGATTAATTGTATTATTGAACAACAACCATGTTCTCAATGAACCCAAAAAACTCATTAATATCAAAGCTGAATAGTTTTGGAAGTAGTTTTTAGTTTGTTTTTAGTTATAGCTATTTTAGGGGGATATCTGTGTGTGCAGGTGACTATTACTGTGCATAATTATTAGGCAACTTAACAAAAAACAAATATATACCCATTTCAATTATTTATTTTTACCAGTGAAACCAATATAACATCTCAACATTCACAAATATACATTTCTGACATTCAAAAACAAATCAGTGACCAATATAGCCACCTTTCTTTGCAAGGACACTCAAAAGCCTGCCATCCATGGATTCTGTCAGTGTTTTGATCTGTTCACCATCAACATTGCGTGCAGCAGCAACCACAGCCTCCCAGACACTGTTCAGAGAGGTGTACTGTTTTCCCTCCTTGTAAATCTCACATTTGATGATGGACCACAGGTTCTCAATGGGGTTCAGATCAGGTGAACAAGGAGGCCATGTCATTAGATTTTCTTCTTTTATACCCTTTCTTGCCAGCCACGCTGTGGAGTACTTGGACGCGTGTGATGGAGCATTGTCCTGCATGAAAATCATGTTTTTCTTGAAGGATGCAGACTTCTTCCTGTACCACTGCTTGAAGAAGGTGTCTTCCAGAAACTGGCAGTAGGACTGGGAGTTGAGCTTGACTCCATCCTCAACCCGAAAAGGCCCCACAAGCTCATCTTTGATGATACCAGCCCAAACCAGTACTCCACCTCCCCCTTGCTGGCGTCTGAGTCGGACTGGAGCTCTCTGCCCTTTACCAATCCAGCCACGGGCCCATCCATCTGGCCCATCAAGACTCACTCTCATTTCATCAGTCCATAAAACCTTAGAAAAATCAGTCTTGAGATATTTCTTGGCCCAGTCTTGACGTTTCAGCTTGTGTGTCTTGTTCAGTGGTGGTCGTCTTTCAGCCTTTCTTACCTTGGCCATGTCTCTGAGTATTGCACACCTTGTGCTTTTGGGCACTCCAGTGATGTTGCAGCTCTGAAATATGGCCAAACTGGTGGCAAGTGGCATCTTGGCAGCTGCACGCTTGACTTTTCTCAGTTCATGGGCAGTTATTTTGCGCCTTGGTTTTTCCACACGCTTCTTGCGACCCTGTTGACTATTTTGAATGAAACGCTTGATTGTTCGATGATCACGCTTCAGAAGCTTTGCAATTTTAAGAGTGCTGCATCCCTCTG
This sequence comes from Bombina bombina, assembly GCF_027579735.1. Taxonomy (NCBI): domain Eukaryota; kingdom Metazoa; phylum Chordata; class Amphibia; order Anura; family Bombinatoridae; genus Bombina; species Bombina bombina. Next base: position 1,136,396,184 of record NC_069501.1, on the reverse strand, counting down.
CAAGATATCTCACTATTTTTGACTTTTCTGAGCCTGTCAAGTCCTTCTTTTGACCGATTTTGCCAAAGGAAAGGAAGTTGCCTAATAATTATGCACACCTGATATAGGGTGTTGATGTCATTAGACCACACCCCTTCTCATTACAGAGATGCACAGGCTTTCGAGCCTATACAGCTTGGAGTAAGAGAACATGCATAAAGAGGATGATGTGGTCAAAATACTCATTTGCCTAATAATTCTGCACTCCCTGTACATGTTTTAAAAAAACAAACTTTATGGGCTTTATAAATAGATAATCTACAAAACATTTATGCAAAGAAAAAATGAGTGTATAATGGCCCTTTAACTTTAATTGGAAAAAAATCTGCTTTGAGGACACTGGGAGACCATGTGAAAATAGAGATTTCATATAGACTGGAATGACTTCATAAATCCTACAAAAAATCATGCTAACAAATGCATATTGATCTTCTGATGGATTGGAATGGAACCCACTGTTTTTGATTCCTCTGATATACCAAAGAACCAAGAGGTATAAATGTCAGATGGGATAGTGACCTATATTTAGGGAATTGATGGATCTAGATAAATATCACTAAGATACAATTCCTCCAGTTTAGGAGAAATAAGTACACTGGGTAAATCAGATTAAGTCTGCAAAACTGAGATTACATTAAGATTGCATTTTTTTTATGTAGTAAATGATTGATCAATTTATTGTTGTACTCTACTGTGATTTTAAAAGAGAACAACGTGTTTATCAATGTGCGAGCGGACATGATACGAAGTAATGTATCATGTCTGCTGCATATCGATAAATGCCGACAGCATACGCTTTCGGCATTTATCATTGCACCAGCAGTTCTTGTGAACTGCTGGTGCAATGCCGCCCCCTGCAGATTCACGGCCAATCGGCCGCTAGCAGGGAGTGATTTCTGTCCGCGGCCTCAGATCAGAGCTTGATAAATATGCCCCATAGGATCCCCCTGGTAATCACTGCCACTTGAGAAATGGTAATTATGCATTTACAATATGTAGAGCAGCTTATGAGTAAAGATGGACAAGCGCTCCAAATACAGTTGAAACATTAAACTATTAAATGCTACAATATAAAGTAAAGTTCGATCAGCTAACTAATTGGGTGACGTGAAAATACCGGCATGATTCTGATTGGCGAACAAAGCGAACACGTCACTTCCAGTTCTCAAATGAATATCGTGTTACCGGGGGATTTAAATGCAATTAGTGTTTGCATGCAGATAGCTATCTTTGAGAAAGCAGCAAGTGAAATGCGTCAGATGGCATGCTGGCTGGGACACAGTGAGGTGTGAGTGTGTTTACCACTTGGAATTATTATTTTTAAATATATGAAATAAAATTTACTTATTTTAACTACTAACTATTCTCGGATGTGTTCAGGGTTGGCAAGCCTTCTAAAGACCACTGCTCCATAACCTGTCCACCTGCTCTGAGGCGGCGGACAGACATAGCTGAAAATCAACCCGATCCAATATGATCGGGTTGATTGACACCCCCTACTATTGGCCTCGAATCTGCAGGGGGCGGCGTACGCTGTCATCATTTATCGATGTGCGGCAGACATGATCCACAATATCGGATCATGTCCGCTCACACAATCATAAATAGGCCTCTATGTCTCTAGTTATTCTTTATAGAAGAGCTTTATGGCTTAAATCTTGAAATGCTGATATGGTATCTAAAATGAGATTACTATCTCTTTGTTTTCAGGGTAAGAATCTATTTGGTTCACAATTAGATTCAATTATTTCTTCCATTACTGGAAGTCAGTTTTCCTGCCTCAAGACTATGGGGTCGATTTATCAAGTGTCTGGCGGACATGATTCGCTGTAGCGATTATGTCCACCAGACATCAATAAATGCCGAAAGCATACGCTGTCGCATTTATCATTGTACAAGCAGTTCTGGTGAACTGCTTGTGCAATGCCGCCCCCCTGCAGATTTTCGGCCAATCAGCCGCCAGCAGGGGGTGTCAATCAACCCGATCGTATGAGATCGGGATGGATTGATGTCCGTAGTTTTAGAGCAGGCGTATCAGTTTCTTAACTCCTGTTTGCTCGCGCGGAAACAGGGGTATACGGCCCCATTCGGGCCGTGAAGTATCGGCCCCTATAAATCTAAAGGGAAATTCAAGGCTAAAAATTATTTTCTTTCCTTTTGAAACAAAGATCAGAAGCCTTCCCCCTCTCTGAAAAACCCTGGCTCTTACTGGAGACCTTCTTCCAATTGGAATAAATGGAAACAATTCAAGAAACCTAATCCTGTCCAGAAGACAGCATGAAGATGCAGCCATCAACTCAGTTTCTCTGGTAGGGGCCAAATTAAAAAAAATCAGAAAATTTGTTCAAAATCTGTCCAAAATCCCTGGATTCAGAATATAAACTCTCAGGGATATCGAATTGGTATCAAAATCAAACCCCCAAGTGGATGGATTTTTCTAACTCATGTTCCAAAACTTTACCATTAAAAGCTCAGGCTTTTCTAACATGTTTTTCACATCTAGAACTCATGGGATTGATTTTCCCAGTATCTCTACAGGAACAAGGAACGGGTTTTTACTCCAATCTCTTCATTGTACCAAAGAAAGAGAATTCCTTCAGACCAATATTGGATCTAAAAACACTAAACAGATTAATTAAGTGAGGTGGGTGGGGTATTTATAGACTTTGAGGGTTGGGCAACTTTGCCTCCTCCTGGTATGAATGTGTATCCCATCAGTAACAACTCGTAGACCCTCGCCACCATGAAGAAAATTAATTTATTAGGTAAAATCTTACATAAATTATGTTTTGTATGGATATTTTGTTTCTGCATATTGTTATGTTGCCCTTGTTTCAAGTTCATTTTCAAAAGCTGATTTAATTGTTTTTGACCAAAAAAAAAAAAAAAGATAAATTATTGTTTGCACATATGTAATAAATACCAGGTTTTTGTTATTCTGTTATTATCAAACAGGTTTTCTTATTTAGGCAAGAGCTTTTATTACTGATTGGAATTGTTTTGAAATCAATAAAAAAAAAAACGCTAAAGCTGCTATTTTATTTTTTGTGTGCAAATTTAAATGTATCGCAATTAATAATTACAAATTTCTGTGTGTTTCTTGCACATCCAGTGTACTTAAATTACAATTTATGCTTTTCATATTTAATTCGATTTATTCTTGTGTAATTTACATACAAATTTTACATTTTTGGTAAAATACATTTTTTGGTGAAGAATTTGTTACGATTTTTGAAAAAAATCCTATAAAAAGGAAAACATAAAGAAGCGCCTCTTTTATCATAACTGGTAATGATAAAATAAAAAAACGGCCACTCACTTGTATGAAAGCACAAGATCGTGCTAAACTGCCAAGCCGAGACTTCTTTAATCCTTCTCAAGGCAGCCGGTCACGTGATGCAACTACTCCGTGCCATCCGATGATAGTTGTACACTGGCACAGAGGGGGAACAAACTGGTAATGCAGAGATGCTGGAGCCCTCAAAAGGCAATATTAGTATAAGCCAAGTAATGAACCAATACAGCGGTATATATTGAGATAAAAAACAGCAACGTGTTTCTCAGCGATCAAAGCCGTTTCACTCCACACTTGGAGCTTATGCATTCTTGCACTTTTGTATAAGCATTGAACATTCAAAAATTAGTGTTGTTGCTGGCTTTTTCACAGCTGTGTCGTGTGCTTTGGCTTAGCACACATAATACAGATTGTGAGGATTACGTTTTCTCCTGTTTTATAAAACCAGTTACATAAATAACGTATAGCAAAGCAGCGACTGTAGGCACAGGAGGAAAAGCAACAGTATGGTGTATAGTAACCATGCTGTGGTAGTTGTTGTCCCTTTAACTCTCTTTGCAGCTAATACTTTTATAGTAATAAAAAGCCCTAAAAAAGTATTACATTATTTTATAGTAGTAATATGTCCCTTTAAATCTTTCCTTTAGGTATACTTGAAGAATGGTGGTTTATTCCATTCAAATAATTCTTATTATAGTACAGTTGTAACTTGTTCAATAGCAGAGTATGTAATGTCAAAAGGATGCAGAAATTTGGAATTATTTAGAAATCAATGTGTTCTAGGGGATTTGCAAGTTGATAATTTTATTTTAAATATTTATTTTTATTTAAATAATTATGTTTGTGCAGTACACAGCATATGCAGAACATATGATTTTTTTTTGTTTTATTTGCAGAAAACACGTAATTGGTTTGAAGTCTCACTCTCTTGTATTTGCTGCTTTATATTGTTTAAGAAAACAACATGAAAAACTTCATAAGAAACATATTTTTCTTCCTTCAGTGATGTATTTCTGGTTTCATCATAAAATTTTCGAATATATCTATAGCACACAATGTTTAATAGAGGTTTAAACAACTGTTCTTAAGATAACAATCACATATATATTACACCATTTGTATGTATGCAGCATAAACACATGTTTAAATAACAAACTGCTACATATTTATCATTTGTACTTATGCTTTTAATTATACATTTTGCCTGTGCCTTTTGAATTAGAATATTCATTTTGCATGATTAGCAAAAGTTTTGGACAGGTAGATATACTTTTTTTTTCTTTACATTTTGCACATTTTTTTGAATCACCAGTTGTACTTAGTATATAACAGCACCATGCCTTAAAGGAAGACTAAAGTCAAAAATAAACTGTCATGATTCAGATAGAGCATGCTATTTTAAACAATTTTCTAACTTACACCTTGGGGCCGATTTATCATGGCCCGAATGGGGCCAAATACCCCTGTTTCTATGCAAGCTTTTAGGATCGCCGGAAACAGGAGTTAAGACGCAGCGGTCTTAAGACCGCTGCTCCTTAACTCGTCTACCGCCTCTGAGGCTGCGGACATCAATCTGCTCGATTGCATATGATCGGGTTGATTGACACCCCCTGATAGCGGCCGATTGAATGTGAATCTGCAGGGAGCAGCATTGCACAAGCAGTTCAAAGAACTGCTTGTGCAATGTTAAATGCCGACAGTGTATGCTGTCGGCATTCAGCGATGTCTGGCGGACATGATACGCTCCTGCGTATCATGTCCGCCAGACATTGATAAATCAGCCCCCTAATATCATCCACCAATCAGCAAGTGTTACCCAGGGTGTTGAACTAAAAATGGGCCAGTTTCTAAGTCTACATTGCTGCTTTTTCAATCAGATACCAAGAGAATGAAGAAACATTAATAATAGGTGTAAATTAGAAAGTTGTTTAAAATTGCCTGCTCTGTCTGAATCATGAAAGTTTATTTTTGACTTTAGTGTCCCTTTAAACAAGATACCATCAGACTAATTCAAAAAGGTTCAGTCATTATTTAATTTGAAAAGGTTCTTCGCAGGATTCTGGAAAGATAAATTTTACCCTGGTAGCTGTGTATCTTACTTGCAGTTTCTGTGAAAGGTGCAAGATGGAGGATGGTGCTTTTAACAAGATAAACTCATGGTAATTTCTTCCCATTAAAATAGAGGTCACTCCCATGGAATGCTCATGAAACTCTGACGGAACATGTGGGGATGTTGTAAATTTGTATTCAATGTTTTATTTATATATATATTATATTTTATAATGCTATAATGTGTATTTTAAGTCATGTCTTTATTTTAAAAATCTTCAAAATATTAAAATTTCTTAGAAGACAGTAGCCTCAGCTTTCTAACTTTACCAAATTAGTTTTTTTAACTTTGAAATTAGTTGTTTATTTTTATAGCCGTAATAACATGTTTTTTACAGTGTGGTCACAATATTATAACACGTTCAGAACAGCGAGAACATATATTGCCTATAAAAATAGAATATTAAAAAAACAATAAAAATGCATGTTTTACACGGAGCAAAGTTAAATAATATTTTTCACTCTTAATGCAATTTGCACACGAGAGGGAAAAAAATTAGTGTGCCACTTGTAATCTGGTACATTGTATGTAAAATCAAAATCTTAACCATGATCTTTATAACTGGTGAGAACTTTCCAGCTGGATTTACACCAGAGGTGTAATCATCCAGCTTAAAAACTCAATCTTTCTATCATGTTGGAACTCTCTGGGCATGTATCTACAACAGCTTTTCAAGTGGACACTTGTGTATGGTTTTTTAATATCTTCAGAATTTATAAGGGAAAGTATTACTGAGGATTAAAATAGAAATGGTTTCCATTTGTACTGGAAAACTAACACTGCATCTGCCAGGGAGTGTTCCCCTTCAAGAAAACCTGCTGGTGTCCCTAAGGATTTCCTTTACAGATGCAGCTACTGTGTTTAACTAAATATCTTATATGGCTGATAGATAAGGCAATTTTCTGTTGTGGCTAAGATAATATCTCATACCACAAAAAATAAAAAAATAATAAAATAAAGATTTGACTGTTAAAAAAAGTGTATAATCTTGTGTTTCCAGTCAATCATCCACACTGATTTTCTAATATAATATAAGAAAAAAATATTAGCTACAATCACTTTACCCAATAGAGGAACAAGTAATTTGATACTATTCACCCTTTGAAAGCATCAAAGTCCTCACCATATTGCTAAACAATGTATTTTTTTTATTATTGGACCCTTTCTGGCAATCAAAGGGTGAAAGATATGTTGGTTGTGTACTACTTGCTACATTTACAATGATGTCTGCTAAAGCTAATAGTATATACATATATGTGTGTGTATGTATATATATATATATATATATATATATATATATATATATATATATATATATATATATATATATATATATATATATATATACTGTATGTGTGTGTGTGCGTATCTTTCATCATTAAAGTTGCCTTTATGTTGGTATGGAGTAGTAGAGGCCAGAAATTAATCTCTCTTTGCTTTGTCCCCACCCATCGGTTGGTATGTGCTTACTCTGCCTACATTGAAAATGTTTTGAAGAACCACACCCTAATTCATGTTTAAAATAAGGTAGAAACAATGTAACCCTTGCACATGTCACTATTTCATGATCAGGATATAAAGTTTCATGCCACTTCCAGATATATTTGTAAGAGGGAGTTAAGAATGTTAAAAATAATAAATGTATCATTTTATAATTAGTTATAAGAATGACTAAATGAATGGCTATTTGTATACTAAAATTAATCAAGTCTTACAAATGTCGTCTATTAAGGAATCTAAATGTAAACCTGTAAGTGCCAATTAAAATATGATATACAACCAGTGTTTATTTCTGCTTACTAAGGGCCAGATCACGATTGGAGCATTAATTAACGCTCCCACTTGAGCATTAACTGCGCAAGAAGTAAGCTTTTTGTGCTCGTCGAGTTGCACTCGTATTATGAATTGAAAGTAAAGTTTTTTCTCTCTTGCGCTAAATCAACAAGCCCAAAAAGCTGAACTTACAATATTGCGTGTGCGATAACCTATTCCCGCATATATGTCAATAGAGAAAAAAAATGGAAAAAAACCCTAACACCCTACTCGCTCTGCCTCCCCTGACTGCACGTCCCTGATCTATGTGATAACAGAACAACAGGATGAACCAGGGACAGAAGAGATGTAGTGGCAAGAGAATGAGGACAAAGTCTAGTTAAGCATAGCTAATGGCACTATGTTGTAGGACTCCATATGCAGAATGTTATTGGTCAGAAAGGCACAGCAGTATGAAGTTAATGGCCAGCAGCCTACCATATGAACACTGTGGCACAGAAGCAGGTCAATAGGTCATATCTATCTTTTCTAAATCTAGCCTTGTGCCACTGGGCATTTTTTAGTAGTTTGTGAGTTGTAGCATTAACTGTGCTATAAGTAAGCTTTTTGCGCTTGTCAGGTAAACAGTTGAACAGTTGAAAGTAAACAGTTTTCACCCATGCTCTAATCCAACTAACGTAAAAAGCTGAACTTACAATATCGCTTCCACGATAACCTATTCCCCCCATAGAAGTCAATGGAGCAAAAAAGTGGAAAACAAAACACCCTAATCGCGCCCACACCCGATCGCATATTCTCAAGTGTGCTAATCCAACATGAAAATATGTGGCATATAACAGTGTTCTGAACTTTCATTTCTAACAGAAACTGAAAAATCTCTCAATTTCAGAATAGAATAACAGGAAAAGGGGACAAAATAAATAATGAAAGTATATTGCAGAGTTTTTTTTAAAATATATACAGTATATATGATTTATCATTTTATATTACCATCTCAAAGTGTTTTACGTCCCTAAAAGGCATGGAGATCTTAAGACCACTGCTCCTTAACTCGTCCACCACCTCGGATGCGGCGGACAGCAATCTGCCCGATCGCATATGTTTGGGTTGATTGACACCCCATGCTAGCGGCCGATTGGCCGCGATTTTGCAGGGGGCGGCATTGCACAAGCAGTTCACTAGAACTGCTTGTGCAATGATAAATGCAGACAGCGTATGCTGTCAGCATTTATTGATATCTGGCGGACATGATCGCTACAGCGGATCATGGCCGCCAGACACTTGATAAATCGGCCCCATAGTCTTGAGGCAGGAAAACTGACTTACCTCCAGTAATGGAAGAAATAATTGAATGTAATTGTGAACCAAATAGATTCTTACCCTGAAAAGAAAGAGATAGCAATCTCATTTTAGATACTATGTGGTCAATTTACTAATGTGCGAGCGGACATGATACAATGTAGCGTATCATGTCCGCTGCACATCGATAAATGCCGACAACATACGCTGTCGGCATTTATCATTGCACCAGCAATTCTTGTGAACTGCTGGTGCAATACCGCCCCCTGCAGATTTACGGCCAATCGGCCGCTAGCAGGGGGTGTCAATCAACACGACCGTATCCGATCGTGTTGATTTCTGTCCTCTTTAGACCGCTGCTTCATAACTTCTGTTTCCGGCAGAGAATAAAGGCTGTTTACCAAAAACTATCTTGTTGAAATAGTCGGATGTGACCAGTGGAACAATGCCTGGAATTCAGCTATATCCCAAAGGGACACAGCCCGCCATCTTCACATCTACAGTATCTCACAAAAGTGAGTACACCCCTCATATTTTTGTAAATATTTTATTATATCTTTTCATGTGACAACACTAAAGAAATAACACTTTGCTACAATGTAAGGTAGTGAGTGTACAGCCTGTATAACAGTGTACATTTGCTGTCCCCTCAATATAACTCAACACACAACCATTAATGTCTAAACCGTTGGCAACAAAAGTTAGTACACCCCTAAGTGGAAATGTCCAAATTGGGCCCAAATTGTGAATATTTTGTGTGGCCACCATTATTTTCCAGCACTGCCTTAACCCTCTTGGGCATGGGGGTCTATTTATCAAGCTCTGAACAGAGCTTGATGCCCCATGTTTATGGCGAGCCTTCAGGCCAGAAACACAAGTTATGAAGCAGCGGTCTAAAGACCGCTGCTCCATAACCTGGCCGCCTGCTCTGTGGCGGTGGACAGACATTGCCGAAAATCAACCTGATACAATACAATTGGGTAGCTTGACACCCCCTGCTGGCAGCCGATTGGCCACGAATCTGCAGGGGGCAACGTTGCACCAGCAGTTCGCAAGAACTGCTGGTGCAATGATAAATGCTGAAAGCGCATGCTGTCAGCATTTATCGATGTGCGGCGGACATGGTTCGCTATAGCGGATCATGTCCATCTGCACAATGATAAATGGACCCCATGGAGTTCACCAGAGCTTCCCAGGTTGCCACTGGAGTCCTCTTCGACTCCTCCATGACGACATCATGGAGCTGGTGGATGTTAGAGACCTTGCACTCCCCCACCTTTCGTTTACGGATGCTCCACAGATGCTCAATAGGGTTTAAGTCTGGAGACATGCATGGCCATTCTATAACCTTTACCCTCAGCTTCTTTAGCAAGGCAGTGGTCGTCTTAGAGGTGTGTTTGGGGTCGTTATCATGTTGGAATACTGCCCTGCAAAGGGAGGGGATCATCCTCTGCTTCAGTATGTTACAGTACATGTTGGCATTCATGGTTCCCTCAATAAACTGAAGCTCCCCAGTGCCGGCAGCACTCATGCAGGCCCAGACTATTACACTCCTACCACCATGCTTGACTGTAGACAAGACACACTTGTCTTTGTACTCCTCACCTTGTTGCCTCCACACACGCTTGACACCATCTGAACCAAATAAGTTTATCTTGGTCTCATCGGACCACAGAACATGGTTCCAGTAAACCATGTCCTTAGTCTGCTTGCCTTCAGCAAAATCTTTGCAGGCTTTCTTGTGCATCATCTTTAGAAGAGGCTTCCTTCTGGGACAACAGCCATGCAGACCAATTTGCACTGGTCTGAGCACTGACAGGCTGACCCCCCCACCCCTTCAACCTCTGCAGCAATGCTGGCAGCACTCCCAAAGACATCCTCTGGATATGACGATGAGCATGCGCACTCAACTTCTTTGGTCGACCATAGCAAGGCCTGTTCTGAGTGGAACCTGTCCTGTGAAACCGCTTTATGGTCTTGCTCACCATGCTGCAGCTCAGTTTCAGGGTCTTGGCAATATTCTTATTGCCTAGGCCATCTTTATGCTACAATTCTTTTTTTCAGATCCTCAGAGAGTTCTTTGCCATGAGGTGCCATGTTGAACTTCCAGTGACCAGTATGAGAGAGTATGAGAGCGACAACACTAACTTTAACACACCTGCTCCCCATTCACACCTGAGACCTTTTAACACTAACGAGTCACATGACATCGGGGAGGGAAAATGGCTAATTGGGCCCAATTTGGACATTTCCATTTAGGGGTGTACTCACTTTTGTTGCCAACGGTTTAGACATTAATGGCTGTGTGTTGAGTTATTTTGAGGGGAGAGCAAATTTACACTGTTATACAGACTGTACACTCACTACTTTACATTTTAGCAAAGTGTCATTTCTTCAGTCTTGTCACATGAAAAGATATAATAAAATATTTACAAAAATGTGAAGGGTGTACTCACTTTTGTGAGATACTGTATATACACACACAATCTCATATACACACACAATCTCATATACACACACACAATCTCATACACACAAACAATCTCATATACACACACATAATCTCATATATATACACAGTCACACACACAATCTCATACACACACACACACAATCTCATACACACACACACAATCTCATACACACACACACACACACAATCTCATACGCACACACACAATCTCATATGCACACACAATCTTACACACACACATACACACACACACATACACACACACAATCTCATACACACACACACACACACAATCTCATACACACACAATCTCATACACACACAATCTCATATACACACACAATCTCATACAAACATGGTGACATTTAAAATGGTAAGGGAAATATATTATTAAATATCCTCTTTTACTCTCCAGGTGTCTGGTTGAGGAAATAGTGCTGTATGCCTGAAATGCTCTGTTTAACTAACAGGTTATAAAGTTTAAAACTTATTATACTAATTTGTGCTGTTGTCTCTGGCCTTTCCTTTGTAACGTTAAGTGCACTGGGTATCGTTTTTGTAAAAATGAGTCCTTCAAAATGTAACCGTAGCCTTACCCATATCAACAGGTAAATGCTCCCAGCTCCCGTCCCATGCTTGCCATCCCAGAGTAGTTTTCCGGTGCTAAGCGCTACTGTTTAGTGAGTGAGAGAGCAAGCTAAGGGTAGTACTACACACACTCTGTAGCCGAAAACTGTAAGACGAGGGGAAACGCCAAGCAATATATTCTGAGCCAGTTACATCATTGACATGAAGCATCTGAACTTGAGGCTGAGTTATTAGACAACAGAGATCAGTATTTTGCTCAGCGTATATTCACTGCACTTACCTTATACTCTGTGCTTACAGTAGTAATCTTTTTTGGCAAGCCAACAATAGAAACAGGTGCTCAAAGTGCAGCTAAAATGGATCCGCTTAGAGCGCTGTAAGAGGCTCCCATTTAGCGCGCCTTCTCTGCCAAACTCCTCTTTGGGTAAATTAGCGCAGCACTGTTCCCTTGCCTATCCTAATCTACTCTCATGCCCGCTGGAGAGGCGCGCCCCACAGTTTGAAAACAGCCGGTATAGTGTATTTTATTAAAAAATAAAATTTGTACCATTTTTATTTTTTCAGGGTAAAGTTGGTGGGAGTGGGGTGTTAGGAAAAAACAAACGGCACTGAAAAGTGCCTTTACGTAGCAGTCTATGGGAACTGTGTGTTCCCAGTAAATATATATATGTATACAGTATGCTTATATACATTATATTTATGTGTTAATATGTGTATATACCTAAGGTCACACTTAGATTGTGCAGTGTTCCACAAGTTAAGGAATATAGAAGCCACTGTGGTTCAAGCTTATCCGATACTAGCTAATTTAAGATACTTATGTAGCACATACATGTAATTTCAGCACAAATTATTACTGCCCTAGGGCAAGCTTTGTGCTACTCATATTTCCTTTACTAACCTCTTGTGGTGGTTGCCCACAGTACAAATTACAAGCATATGATATGATATTTAACAAATAACAATAAGTATTTTTAGTGGCAACACTTGACAAACCTGGGGTAAACTGTACTGTATAGTGCTTAGATACACGGCAGTGCACTGAGTATAATCCATATAAACAAGTTTTATTTATGTATATACAGGTTAAACGTTGAGCTTAATTTACAGTGGTTTCTGTATCCCTTAACTTGTGGAACACTGAACAATCTAAGTGTGACCTTAGGGCATATAGACATTCCTTATTTATTTGCACGTTTAATACTTAGCGTATACAATTCACAGTGGAGGTGAGAGGCCTCTCTATATGAGTCTTGCTGTTCGGGAGTTTCTGAAACCAGCTGATTTAGGTTACTACTGTTATAAATAAATCGCATATCCTGCACATACCTTCCTGGTGGCGAGTTTTAGTGTTAAGCCCACGGGCACACTAACAAGTAATTTGTATAAGCTTCATTGCTAAGTATTACACTCCTTTGTAGGTTGCTTAAAATCTTATAACAAAAGTATACAATATGTAACTTTTTAATTAATCAATAGCAACCGATATAAAGTTAGTTGCGAGTCATTGGTTATACTGTAACTTAATGTTTGAATACATTGTAACTCCTGTGGTTTCATTTATACACACACGCTCCATTTCAGATATTAGGCTGTACATATGACGGCGGAGATATACCTCTAGTCTTTGGAGCAATGAATATTCTAATTGTGACCCACGGGCACACTAACAAGTAATCTGTATAAGCCTCCTTGCTAAGTATTACACTGGTTTCATTTATATACCTACGCTCCATTTTAGATATTGGGCTGTACATATGACGGTGGAGATATATATCTAATCTAATCTGTGGAGCAATGAATATTCTAACTGTGACCCATGGGCACACTAAAAAGTAATTTGTGTAAGCCTCCTCGCTAAGTATTACACTCCTTTGGAGGTTGTTGAAAATCGTATAATTAAAGTATATGATATGTAACTTTATAATTAATCAATAGCAACCAATACAAAGCTAGTTGCGAGTCATTGGTTACACTGTAACAACGTTTGAATACACGGTAATTCCTGTAGTTTTATTTATATATTCATGCTCCATTCTAGATATTGGGCTGTACAAAAGACGGCGGAGATATACCTCTAATCTGTGGAGCAACTAATATTTTAATTGTGACCCATGGGCACACTAACAAGTAATTTGTATATATAAGTGCAAACTACACGTAACTTACAAGGTATCAATACCAAGCCATACTACTACTGTTGCAGTACTCTACCACAGAGTACATATGGGTACAATTTATTTTAGTATCCACATAACACTCAGTAAGGTATACAATTTATGAGTACACACTTTGACTGATTAGTGGCCCCTAACAGTTTGGGCTCAATTTTGCAGGAATGTTAGCCCACAGCAGATTATAAACATACCTTTACCATTAAGGTTTACCACAAATCCTCTTTAGGTTGGAGTTACTATCCATGATATCAATTCAGGATACGAATTTGTAACTTTCCACAATATTCACTACATTAGTTTGAAAACCACTTTTACTTGCTGCAACAGTTTTTATTGCGTGTAACCCTTTTTAAATAAAACTAATAAAGTTGATATATTTTAAAACCTATGGCCTAGATTTAGAGTTTGGCGTTAGCCGTGAAAACCAGTGTTAGAGGCTCCTAACGCTGGTTTTAGGCTACCGCCGGTATTTGGAGTCACTCAAAATAGGGTCTAACGCTCACTTTTCAGCCGCGACTTTTCCATACCGCAGATCCCCTTACGTAAATTGCGTATCCTATCTTTTCAATGGGATTTCTCTAACTCCGGTATTTAGAGTCGTTTCTGAAGTGAGCGTTAGACATCTAACGACAAAACTCCAGCCACAGGAAAAAAGTCAGTAGTTAAGAGCTTTCTGGGCTAACGCCGGTTTATAAAGCTCTTAACTACTGTGCTCTAAAGTACACTAACACCCATAAACAACCTATGTACCCCTAAACCGAGGTCCCCCCACATCGCCGACACTCGAAAAAAATTTTTAACCCCTAATCTGCCGACCGCCACCTACGTTATCCTTATGTACCCCTAATCTGCTGCCCCTAACACCGCCGACCCCTGTATTATATTTATTAACCCCTAATCTGCCCCCCTCAATGTCCCCTCCACCTGCCTACACTTATTAACCCCTAATCTGCCGACCGCAAAGCGCCGCCACCTACGTTATCCTTATGTACCCCTAATCTGCTGCCCCTAACACCGCCGACCCCTATATTATATTTATTAACCCCTAATCTGCCCCCCACAACGTCGCCTACACTTATTAACCCCTAATCTGCCGACCGGACCTGAGCGCTACTATAATAAAGTTATTAACCCCTAATCCGCCTCACTAACCCTATCATAAATAGTATTAACCCCTAATCTGCCCTCCCTAACATCGCCGACACCTAACTTCAATTATTAACCCCTAATCTGCCGACCGAATCTCGCCGCTATTCTAATAAATGTATTAACCCCCTGAAGCTAAGTCTAACCCTAACACTAACACCCCCCTAAGTTAAATATAATTTAAATCTAATGAAATTAATTAACTCTTATTATATAAATTATTCCTATTTAAAGCTAAATACTTACATGTAAAATAAATCCTAATATAGCTACAATATAAATTATAATTATATTAGAGCTATTTTAGGATTTATATTTATTTTACAGGTAACTTTGTATTTATTTTAACCAGGTACAATAGCTATTAAATAGTTAAGAACTATTTAATAGCTAAAATAGTTAAAATAATTACAAATTTAACTGTAAAAGTAATCCTAACCTAAATTACAAATAAACCTAACACTAGACTATCAATAAATTAATTAAATAAACTACCTACAATTACCTACAATTAACCTAACACTACACTATCAATAAATTAATTAAATACAATTGCTACAAATAAATACAATTAAATAAACTAGATAAAGTACAAAAAATAAAAAAATATTTACAAACATAAGAAAAATATTACAACAATTTTAAACTAATTACACCTACTCTAAGCCCCCTAATAAAATAACAAAGCCCCCCAAAATAAAAAATTCCCTACCCTATTCTAAATTACTAAAGTTCAAAGCTCTTTTACCTTACCAGCCCTGAACAGGGCCCTTTGCGGGCATGCCCCAAGAAATTCAGCTCTTTTGCCTGTAAAAAAAACCATACAATACCCCCCCAACATTACAACCCACCACCCACATACCCCTAATCTAACCCAAACCCCCCTTAAATAAACCTAACACTAAGCCCCTGAAGATCATCCTACCTTGTCTTCACCATACCAGGTTCACTGATCGGTCCAGAAGAGCTCCTCCGATGTCCTGATCCAAGCCCAAGCGGGGGGGCTGAAGAGGTCCATGATCCGGCTGAAGTCTTCATCCAAAGCGGGCCAATCAGAATCAAGTTCAATCCGATTGGCTGATCCATCAGCCAATCAGAATATTCCTACCTTTAATTCCGATTGGCTGATAGAATCCTATCAGCCAATCGGAATTCGAGGGACGCCATCTTGGGTGACATCATTTAAAGGAACCGTCATTCGTCGTTCAGTCGTCGGCCAGGATGGATGTTCCGCGGTGGAGGTCTTCAGGATGCTGCCGCTTCGCTCCGGATGGATGCCGCTTGGATGAAGACTTCAATCGGATGGAAGACCTCTTCTGGCCCGCTTGGATGAAGACTTCAGCCGGATCATGGACCTCTTCAGCCCCCCGCTTGGGCTTGGATCAGGACATCGGAGGAGCTCTTCTGGACCGATCGGTGAACCTGGTATGGTGAAGACAAGGTAGGATGATCTTCAGGGGCTTAGTGTTAGGTTTATTTAAGGGGGGTTTGGGTTAGATTAGGGGTATGTGGGTGGTGGGTTGTAATGTTGGGGGGGTATTGTATGTTTTTTTTTACAGGCAAAAGAGCTGAATTTCTTGGGGCATGCCCTGCAAAGGGCCCTGTTCAGGGCTGGTAAGGTAAAAGAGCTTTGAACTTTAGTAATTTAGAATAGGGTAGGGCATTTTTTTTATTTTGGGGGGCTTTGTTATTTTATTAGGGGGCTTAGAGTAGGTGTAATTAGTTTAAAATTGTTGTAATATTTTTCTTATGTTTGTAAATTTTTTTATTTTTTGTAACTTAGTTCTTTTTTATTTTTTGTACTTTAGCTAGTTTATTTAATTGTATTTATTTGTAGCAATTGTATTTAATTAATTTATTGATAGTGTAGTGTTAGGTTAATTGTAGGTAATTGTAGGTAGTTTATTTAATTAATTTATTGATAGTCTAGTGTTAGGTTTATTTGTAACTTAGGTTAGGATTTCTTTTACAGGTAAATTTGTAATTATTTTAACTATTTTAGCTATTAAATAGTTCTTAACTATTTAATAGCTATTGTACCTGGTTAAAATAAATACAAAGTTACCTGTAAAATAAATATAAATCCTAAAATAGCTATAATATAATTATAATTTATATTGTAGCTATATTAGGATTTATTTTACAGGTAAGTATTTAGCTTTAAATAGGAATAATTTATTTAATAAGAGTTAATTAATTTCGTTAGATTTAAATTATATTTAACTTAGGGGGGTGTTAGTATTAGGGTTAGACTTAGCTTTAGGGGTTAATACATTTATTAGAATAGCGGCGAGATTCGGTCGGCAGATTAGGGGTTAATAATTGAAGTTAGGTGTCGGCGATGTTAGGGAGGGCAGATTAGGGGTTAATACTATTTATGATAGGGTTACTGAGGCGGGTTAGGGGTTAATAACTTTATTATAGTAGCGCTCAGGTCCGCTCGGCAGATTAGGGGTTAATAAGTGTAGGCAGGTGGAGGCGACGTTGTGGGGGGCAGATTAGGGGTTAATAAATATAATATAGGGGTCGGCGGTGTTAGGGGCAGCAGATTAGGGGTACATAGGGATAATGTAAGTAGTGGCGGTTTACGGAGCGGCAGATTAGGGGTTAATAATAATATGCAGGGGTCAGTGATAGCGGGGGGCGGCATATTAGGGGTTAATAAGTGTAAGGTTAGGGGTGTTTAGACTCGGGGTACATGTTAGAGTGTTAAGTGCAGACGTAGGAAGGGTTACCGCATAGCAAACAATGGGGCTGCGTTAGGAGCTGAACGCGGCTTTTTTGCAGGTGTTTGGTTTTTTTCCAGCTCAAACAGCCCCATTGTTTCCTATGGGGGAATCGTGCACGAGCGCGTTTTTGAGGCTGGCCGCGTCCGTAAGCAACTCTGGTATCGAGAGTTGAAGCTGCGTTAAAAATGCTCTACGCTCCTTTTTTGGAGCCTAACGCAGCCTTTATGTGGACTCTCGATACCAGAGTTATTTTTATGGTGCGGCCAGAAAAAAGCCGGCGTTAGTTTTTCGGGTTGTTACCGACAAAACTCCAAATCTAGGCCTATATATTCTAAGCCCATACATATGAGGGCAGAGTGCTTTTCTAGTTAGTATCCTGTTCAGCTCTCTTGCTGGAATTGTTCTTGTAATTGTAAATAATGATGTCCCTTTGCTTTTTTGTAAACAACGTTGTCCTTTTACTGAGCAGAATATATCAATCAATAATCAATGAGTACCGGCACCTTCTTTTAAAAGGACTGTATGAATGTAATCATATACATATATATTTATATTTGCTGCCATCGCTGCAATACTTACCCCCTTCACTGTGCTTAGGTTCTGATGCCATCTCTGACAGCATCAGAACGAGGACCACATTGAAGCCTATGGAAGCGCGCTCTCGCGAGTGCAATGCTTCCTAGCAATGCGAACGCGAGCTCATGTCGCATTGCGTTTAACTTGTAATACCAGCGCACATTAGCATGCACTTGTGTTACTCAGTGGAGTGCTATTATCGCTTGCGGGCAAGCGATATTTAGCGCTCCACTTGTAAACTGGCCCTAACTGTTTTGTCCTAAATAGGTTAATAATGTAATGAGTCTTTGGAAACAATTGCTCTATTACTTATATTATTGACTTAATATAACTGATATCTTTCTGGTACCAACCAATATTGGTTGATCAGCATTGAAATATACTGTATCTATAATTACTGCACATAGCTCTGTCTCTCATTTTGGGGCATATTTATCAAGCTCTGTACGTGTTTCCGGAAAGCCTTCAGGCACAATCATAAATATGCCCCTTTGTCTGTTTTCTTTTTTATGTTATGTTTTGCTTACTGACCTGATTAATTACATTTTATGTTATTTGTAAATTTGTTTTATTTTCATAACTGTGCAATTGCTTATTTTTTCTTACAACTTCTTTTTAAGGGCCAGATTACAAGTGGAGCACAAAATATTGTTTTCGGGAGAGTGATATTGCGCTCCACTTAGTAATACCAGTGCACGCAAATGTGTGCTGGTATTACAAGTTAAGTATTAAGCTTTGTGCTCACTAGAACGCTCTTCCATAGAGACACAGCATGAGAACCTAGCGCAGCGAAGGGGGTAGGTTGCGCAGCGATGGGCAGCAAATCTGATCTCTGGTTAATTTTCGGAGCTCGAAGTAGAAATAACCAGCCACTTGTAATGGCTGGTTATTAATTGCGCGCCAGTAAACGGTCTATTTTTCAAGTTTACAGGGCACGCGATAAATTAGCGCTCCACTTGTAATCTAGCCCTAATTGTATGACTGTATTAATCTGTCACACTCAATTGAGGCTATCGTACATGATGACCACACAATTGTTTTTGTCCCAAACAGCACAGTGAAACTTTCTTTACTGTACAATATGAATGTTTAAAACTTGTCTTGCTTTTTTGTTGCAGTATATAAAAGAGGACAGAGTAAAAACACATTTGTCATTTGAATACATTTACATATATTCCAACCATACCACAGCCAAATTGTCATGGTTGGGTTTTTGCTGGATTCCAAATTCAGCACAGATCCACTGCCAATAAGAAACGGAGCAGGTTAGTTGTGGTTTATATAGTCAAAATAGGCAACATCACAGCAAACAATGAAAAGAATAAAGAAAACATTGCATTAGCTTCTCACATGGGAGAGTTTGAAAGAAAATGTGTGTGTTTTTCCAAAATGATTTCAGTTGTATAATTGAAAATATTCCAAAATAAAACTGACAAGTATGTAGTTAATGAAAAAAACGCAAGCTAAACAGAGCCATGTTTTAATCTTCTTGAAAGCTCAAGAAAACCAGAAGAACCATCACTGTGCATTAGTTTTCTTTCAAGATCAGTGATTCGCTATTATGTTGAATTACATTGGTGTTGCCAAGCCTGACTGGGTACATCTCAGAAGCTGGGAGAAGTGTATAAAAGACAAGTGCTTGATGATCAGACTGGAGTGAATATGTATACGGACAAATAGCTGTGTTGCATTTGAAATGATTGCACATAGCACTTGTACTTATTCACACTGGGGGATATTTATCAAAGTGTCAACTATGTTGCATTCGTGGGCGTCAGTACGCTCGCCAATCATCGCGGCCGCGGATATGAATAAGATCTCCTTATTTATCAAAAAAGCCGTCAAGAACGATCCGAAGAGCATCTGATTGTTGTTAACTAACAGTCATCGATCTTGCGTCTATTCAGAGTTTTCCCAACTTTATTTATACCATTTCATTACATTTCATTACTGTCCATGAACAAGCACATTTCTCTTTAGCACATTAATGTATACTAGTGCTAAAGCCCGTTCACACGGGCCATTTTTTGCAGTACATCGGTCCCACCCCTTGCTCTCTCTCCCGCCCCCGCTCTTTTGCTCTCTCTCCACCAGGGCCGGATTTACATCTCAGGTGCCTGTAGGCACAAAAACCTGAAGCGCCCCCCACACCCCCCCCAAAAAAAAGTGCAAAAAATGAGGACTTTTTTTATTATTATTTAGGAAAACTAAAAATAAATATTAGATGTAAAATTACATTTCCCTTTTATGGAGATACACAATACACACACCAAATGCAATATTTGTTGTAATGGAAGCTACACCAAAAATCAATATTCACTTGACTCAAATGGCCATACAATTTCTATTGTGTATAACAAAAACAAATCATGTTAAACTTTTAATGCAAAATATTCTAAAGAAAACCCTATTTAAAGGACATAAAATGTGACAGTTTGCTAGGGCATTTTATTATTGCACTAGTGCTTGCACAGAAGTGTGTTAGCCTCTTGCAAAAGAGTTAAAACACATAGTCAATGTCAGTTCTGAGACAGCAATACACATCTGTGCAGACCCAGATGGGCTCATAGGACATGTTTATTGACAAGCAATTAGTGTATTGATTTTCTGGAGATGACTTTGACTATGTGCTTAACATTTTGTTGGAGTTAAACACAGTTTTGTGTAAACAATAGCAATATTAAAACTAGCAGCATGCAAGTTCATCAGCAACCTTTGCAGCCAGTGGAAGAAAATATAAAATGTAGGTATTTTTTCCACTACATGAATGTTGTAGATTATATGTATCCAGGGGTCAACAAATGTGTTTAAAATTAGAAATTAGAAATTCAATTTACTACAAAACACAAACATACCACACTTACTTGATAAAAGAACAGATTAACAATTTTTAATGTGATGTGTGTGTATGTATATATATATATATATATATATATACTACACATACATACAAACAAATATGCCATGTGAGTGGTTTACACACATACACATTTTACAGCCTTACAGTCTACAAACTTTGTTGCCAAAGTGCCCTAAAGGCTGTAAATCACAATTGACAGCTTGTAATAAAGAGTAGAGCAGCTAGTCCCACATAACCTCCTCACCTCCAAGGCCTTTATAGAACAAAAACATTCATCCTGAAGCAGAATTTAACCCCCTGGCTATCAAAATGCCCTACAGCACATAACAAGTGAATACACTGCAACCCTCTCTGGTAGCCAAGGGTTAAAGTGCTCTGCTTGTTATGTTGTCATTCTAGGCAGCATTAGAAGCCTTGTACAGTCTTTTTTTTTTTTTTTTTTTATTACTGACAGGCAGGCGCCCCTCACTGCAAGGCGCCTGTAGGCACATGCCTACTGTGCCTAATGGGAAATCCGGCCCTGCTCTCCACCCCTCTCTTTTGCTCTCTCTCCCCCTCTCTTTTGCGCTCTCTCGCTCCACCTCTCTTTTGCTCTCTCTACCCCTCTCTTTTGCTCTCTCTCTCTCCCCCCTCTCTTTTGCTCTCTCTCCTCTCTCTTTTGCTCTTTCTCCCCTCTATTTTGTTCTCTCTCCCCTCACTTTTGCTATTTCCCCTCTCTTTTGCTCCCTCTCCCCCTCCTCCCTTTTGCTCTCTCTCCCCCTCTCTTTTGCGCTCTCTCTCTCCCCCTCTCTTTTGCGTTCCCTCTCTCCCCCTCTCTTTTGCTTTCTCTCTCTCCCCTCTCTTTTGCACTCTCTATCCCCCCTCTCTTTTGCGCTCCCTCTCCCCCCTCTCTTTTGCGCTCTCTCTCTCCCCCTCTCTTTTGCGCTCTCTCTCTCTATATATTTATTCATTGATATATTTCTATGTATGTATGTATGTACATATGTATCTATATGCATATAAATATATATGTATATATGTGTGTAAATATATATGTATATATATTTATTATTTTCTTATTTTTATAAAAATAATGTTATTTCCAATCTTAAAGGGACTTAAAAATCATATCAGAAATATTATTATGAAGATATAGAAGACCATCTCAAGCAACATTACAACCCTTGAACTTTTATTAACCGCTTAACGACCAACGACGTATGGGGTACGTCCTGCAAAAAAATGCAGTTAATGACCAAGGACGTACCCCGTACGTCGTTGGTCCTTTAAAGCAGTGGAAGCGATCCTGATCACTTCCAACTGCTTTCATGTTATAGCAGTGATGCCTCGATATTGAGGCATCCTGCTATAACATTTTTAAGCCGTCCGATGAAGAGAGAGCCACCCTGTGGCCCTCTCTGCATCGGCCATCAATGGCCCTGTTCGTTGGTGGGTGGGAGCTGATCGTGAGAGGCGGGTGGGCGGCCATCGGTGGGAAAGGGGGGCGGGATAGAGTGCGCGCGCGTGCGTGGGTGCACGCGGGTGGGAACCCTACACTATGGAACACTGTAAGGTGGTACTCGGTGGGAGAGAGGGTGGGAACATTACAAATGTTAACGATCTGGGAGGGTGGGAGGTTGGGGGTTGAGGGAAGCAGCTACACTACAGAAAATACTATTTTAAAATAACAAAATAATAAAATGTTCTAAAAAACATATTTGATTTCAAACTGGGTACTGGCAGACAGCTGCCAGTACCCAATATGGCGCATAATAAGGCCGAGAGGTGGGGTTAGAGAGCTGTTTGGGGGGGGGATCAGGGAAGTTGGGGGCTAAGGGGGGATCCTACAGAGCAGAATTATCTTTTTTTTTTTTTTTTTAAATCCCCAAAAAACTCTTATTTTAGTACTGGCAGACTTACTGCCAGTACTTAAGATGGCGGGGACAATTGTGGGGTGGGGGAGGAAAGAGAGCTGTTTGGAGGGATCAGGGGGTGTGATGTGTCATGTGGGAGGTTGATACCTACACTAAAGCTAAAATTAACCCTGCAAGCTCCCTACAAGCTCCCTAATTAACCCCTTCAATGCTGGGCAATTATACACGTGTGGTGCGCAACGGCATTTAGCTGCCTTCTAATTACCAAAAAGCAAAGCCAAAGCCATATATGTCTGCTATTTCTGAACAAAGGGGATTCCAGAGAAGCTTTTACAACCATTTATGCCATAATTGCACAAGCTATTTGTAAATAATTTCAGTGAGAAACCTAAAATTGTGAAAAATGTAACGCTTTATTTTATTTGTTAGCATTTGGCGGTGAAATGGTGGCATGAAATATACCAAAATGGGCCTAGATCAATACTTTGGGTTGTCTACTACATTATACTAAAGCTAAAATTAACCCTAAAAGCTCCCTACAAGCTTCCTAATTAACCCTTCAATGCTGGGCATAATACATGTGTGGTGCGCAGTGGCATTTTGCGGCCTTTCTAAATACCAAAAAGCAATGCCAAAGCCATATATGTCTGCAATTTCTGAACAAAGGGGATCCCAGAGAAGCATTTACAACCATTTTGTGCCATAATTGCACAAGTTGTTTGTAAATAATTTCAGTGAGAAACCTAAAGTTTGTGAAACAATTTGTGAAAAAGTGAACAAATTTTTTTATTTGATCGCATTTGGTAGTGAAATGGTGGCATGAAATATACCAAAATGGGCCTAGATCAATACTTTGGGATGTCTTCTAAAAAAAAATATATGCATGTCAAGGGATATTCAGGGATTCCTGAAAGATATCAGTGTCCCAATGTAACTAGCGCTAATTTTAAAAAAAAGTGGTTTGGAAATAGCAAAGTGCTACTTGTATTTATTTCCCTATAACTTGCAAAAAAAGCAAAGCACATGTAAACATTGGGTATTTCTAAACTCAGGACAAAATTTAGAAACTATTTAGCATGGGTGTTTTTTGGTGGTTGTAGATGTATAACAGATTTTGGGGGTCAAAGTTAGAAAAAGTGTGTTTTTTTTCCATTTTTTCATCATATTTTATAATTTTTTTTATAGTAAATTATAAGATATGATGAAAATAATGGTATGTTTAGAAAGTCCATTTAATGGCGAGAAAAAACGGTATATAATATGTGTGGGTTACAGTAAATGAGTAAGAGGAAAATTACAGCTAAACACAAACACCGCAGAAATGTAAAAATAGCCTTGGTCCCAAACGGACAGAAAATGGAAAAGTGCTGTGGTCCTTAAGGGGTTAAAGGGACACTAAACACATTTTTTTTTCTTTAATGATTCAGATAGAGCCTTCAATTTTAAGCAACTTTCTAACTTTATTCCTATTATCAATTTTTCTACATTCTCTTGTTATCTTTATTTGAAAAAGAAGGCATCTAAGCTAAGGAGCCAGACAAATTCTGTTTCAGAAAAACTGGACAGCACTTGTTTATTGGTGCTGTCCAATCAGCAAGGTCAACCCAGGTTGTTCTTCAAAAATGGGCCTGCTTCTAAACTTACATTTTTGCTTTTCAAATAAAGATACAAATAAAATGAAGACATTTTGATAATAGGAGTAAATAGAAAGTTGCCTAAAATTGCATGCTCTATCTGAATCATGAAAGATAAAATTTGGGTTCAGTGTCCCTTTAATCGTCAGATATACTTTTTAGTAGAAATAGCAATGCACATGTGCAAGCCAATCATATGAGTCATCTACAGTATGTGCAGTTATCAATCAGCAGCTACATAGTTTATCTGCATATGCTCTTCATCCAAGTATATTTAAAAGATGAAGAGAAATGAAATATAGAATATATATATATAAACCAAACAAAAAAATAACCACATTGCATGCTATTTATACATCATTCAACATATATTTTGCTTTCATGTCACTTCAAAATAATATTTAAATGAATACAGCTACTCTATAATTTTGATTATATATTTATTATAAAAATTAAAAAAAATATTAAAATTTGTCATGGGCCTCCTGCAGGGCCCCGCCACAGCTCTGGATACAATGTCCAGCTCCTTCACCAGCTGGCAAAATATATCTGCCAGGAAGGGCTCTGTCTGGGTCCCCTGATCAAGATCTATAAAAAAGATACAAAAAAAAAATGTTATACAAATCATTATCAAGATACAATTGTTAAAACCAAATATTACGTTTTCTTACATTCAACTCCAGCCACCTACTCATCTTGCAGCGCCTGTGAAAAGGCCGGGGCAGGATTCTTCCCTGGTACTTGGTCGTCTGTCACAGATGAAGCACAAACACAAATCATTGTTAGTATGAGAAATATGTGACAAGGCCTATATTATACACACAATTGTTGTTGAAAAACTCGTACAAACATTTGAATTTCTAAAAACACAATCCATTACATTAACCTGCACCCTGAATGAACCTGTAAAAAAACCCATTATTTATGTTAAATGCTGCAAACATAGTATTATACTTGAAAATTACCTTGGATATCAGGGACGTCCACATCTGTCCCTGACTCATCCGCTGGACGACCCTCAGCAGTGTCAATGGCATCCATTGACACTGGCCTGACGTACCGGGTATTCTTTCTCTCTGCTGCTTGAGATCTGTGAAAATATAAAGTTGTAGGTCAACATTAGATCCATGTGATATTTTTCTTTTGTGTAATGTATCTGCAGCTGTAATGAATGATGAAAATAACAACCTATTTACAATAAAATATATATTTACATGCAGTATATATATATATATATATATATATATATATACATCCAGTGTATATATATATATATATATATATATATATATATATATATATATATATTATATATATATATTATATATATATATATATATAATGTACTTGTATTATCAATTCTTCTTTTATGGCTATCTTTATTTAAAAAATAATGTATGTAAGCTAAGGAGGCAGCCGATTTTAGTTTAATCACCCTGTACAGAACTTTTTTATTGGTGGCTGCAATTAAATTGGTGGCTGCCATTAAGCCACCAGTCAGCAAAAAACAACCCTTGTTTCGAAAATAAATAGGCCTGCAACTAAACTTATATTCTTGGATTTTCAAATAAAGATATTAACATCATTAAATAAAATTAATAGGATAACATTACAAAGTCGATTAAAATGTAATGCTCTATCATGAAATTAAATTTGTGTTTTCAGCTTATTGAAATATACATAATTTATAAGTATAATACACAATATAATAAATTCTACTTACAGGCTCTAATGAGCAATTGGAGCGCCCGGTAGTGATTGTTTTCGCATCTCCAAAGGTCTGAAAACCTCCAGAGACAAATACGATGCAACCTCCTTATCTCGGACACCCTTCGCATCCGCTGCATCATCTCATAGATATGCAGTCCCTATCCTCATGTTGGATGCCCCGGACTCCTCCTATCCTCCGTGGGGAAATAGCTGTCCATCCCGTAGACCAGGATGAGTAAATTCGCCATCCGTAAAAATTGGAGGTCGCGCCATCTTGAACTTTCAATTACACTATCAATTAATTTTAAACTACGACACAACTATCCCCAAGTAGAGAGCAATTTGATTGGTTATTGACAGTGGAAGCAAATTATTAATATTTGATTGGCGGATTATATTCATCATGTGTTCATGACCATTGCTATGTAATCCACATTGAAACTGTAATCATATTATATTATATGCGTCACCACTGACTGAGTTATGAAAACATTTTTTTTATTTATTATTCTTTTATAAAACAAATATGAACGTATATTTACTTACATAAGTATATTGAATCAATGTTAACTAATTTGGTTGAAGAAGTTATTGATTATATAACAATATTAATTTTATTTTAAAAAACAGGTTCATTTTCTAAATCACTTATCTGAACATTTAATATTATATGCGTCACCAATGACGGCCTTATGATAGTGATGTCGCGAACCTAAAATTTTGCGTTCGCGAATGGCGAACTTCCACAAAAGTTTGCGAACCGCGAACCGGGCGAACCGCCATAGACTTCAATAGGCAGGCGAATTTTAAAACCCACAGGGACTCTTTCTGGCCACAAAAGTGATGGAAAAGTTGTTTTCAAGGGAACTAACACCTGGACTGTGGTATGCCGGAGGGGGATCCATGGCAAACTCCCATGGAAAATTACATAGTTGATGCAGAGTCTGGTTTTAATCCATAAAGGGCATAAATCACCTAACATTCCTAAAATTGTTTGGAATAACGTGCTTTAAAACATCAGGTATGATGTTGTATCTTCAAGTAGTGTAAGGTTTTTTTTTTTTAAATGTACACTACTGTTTTAGCAGATATGACTTGCACTGGTGTGACACTGTGCCCTGGCAGGACCTGGAACACACACGTGTGAGGGAAACTGACTGCTATTATTTCACCGTAAAAAAAGGTTGTTTTTTTAAAATGTATGTACACTACTGTTTTAGTAGATATGACTTGCACTGGTGTGACACTGTGCCCTGGCAGGACCTGGAGCGCACACGTGTGAGGGAAACTGACCGCTATTATTTCACAATAAAAATGTTTTTTTTTTTTTTAAATGTATGTACACTACTGTTTTAGCAGATATGACTTGCACTGGTGTGACACTGTGACCTGGCAGGACCTGGAACGCACACGTGTGAAGGAAAATGACTGCTATTATTTCAAATTAAAAAAAGGTTTTTTTTTAAAAAAAATGTACACTACTGTTACACCAGATATGAGTGGTGGCACTGGGCAAGTGGGCACAGTATACGCTGTGAGCCTGAGCTGGCAGGCAGGCTGCAATTAGATTACACAGGAAAAAAAAAAAAAGCAGACTGATGTTCTAGCCCTAAAAAGGGCTTTTTGGGGTGCTGTCCTTACAGCAGAGATCAGATGAGTCCTTCAGGACTGTAGTGGACACTGAATACACTAGCCTAGCTATATTTCCCTATTAAATCAGCAACAGCTACACTGTCCCTCCTCTCACTAAGAATGCAGGCTCCGAATGAATCTAAAATGGATGCTGTCCAGGAGGTGGGAGGGTCTGGGAGGGAGTGTCTGCTGCTGATTGGCTGGAATGTGTCTTGTGACTGTGAGCTACAGGGTCAAAGTTTATTCAATGATGACGAATAGGGGGCGGATCGAACATGGCATATGTTCGCCGTCCGCTGCGAACGAGAACATGCTATGTTCGCTGCGAACTATTCACGGCAGAAACTGTTCGCGACATCACTACTTATGAATAGGATGTACTAAAAGAATAGAATAACCGTCAATAAAACTAATACTGTAACACATTTTAATTGATGATTGTTTAATTGTTTAATGGCTGATTGTTTACATATTGACAAACTATAAAAGGGGAATGAAAATAGTCTAATAAGTCCTACAAAGCTTTGATGAGAGCACAGTAGTACTTCTTGTGATTTTTTTGCGACTTTTGTGGATTATATTTTTTTGGACTGTATATGGTGTCTGGAAAGACAAAATCCGAGCACAATATACAATTCAATATTGAGCAAATAGTATTTTAGTTACAAAGGTTTTAGAGCATTCTGATTTTATTTTTGGTTTCAAAGCCCAACAGACCCTCTCTCTCCAGAAAACAACAGATCTGGAGAGATATAGCTGAGAGTGTCTCCGCCGAAGGCGCTCATGCAAAATGGGTGGAGCACTGTAGAAGAGATTCTCAGATATCTAGAGAATCTTGAAGGCCAAGCTGGCAGGGAGAAACAGTCTGCACGTACTACATGCCGGTGGCGTGGCTTATACAGCTGAAGCTGTCTCATACGATACTCAGCGGATGGAGAAGTTAGGGGCAAATATGACGCTTTGTCTGGATTTGGTTGGGCATGATACTGATGAGATGGCAGGTAATTAAAAGTTCTATTACATGCGTTCTTCATGTCGCAAACGACTTTTGTTTGAAATTATAGGCTTTTTGTTTTATTGATAGTGATGATATACAATTATATTAGTACTCATGTTTGTTTTGTTTTTATCTGTTTTCCAGCATCTACCAGTGCTGCTGCTGCAGCTACAGCTGCCTGCTGCTGGGGGAGGACACTGTCCCTTTGGCCGTCAGTATTCATACTGAATCCAGCCACAGCTTCTCTCGGCCCGCCAAAACCAGCCTGACATTATGTGCAGCACCCTGATGGAGAAAGCATTGGGCGAAACAACAGGTATGTTTTTTAGTGTTAGATATTGTTTAATAAAATGCTCTTACTCGTATGATTGTAAATTGATTATTAACTCTGTATATACAGGGAGTGCAGAATTATTAGGCAAGTTGTATTTTTGAGGATTAATTTTATTATGAACAACAACCATGTTCTCAAATGAACAAAAAACTCATTAATATCAAAGCTGAATATTTTTGGAAGTAGTTTTTTAGTTTTATTTTTAGTTTTAGCTATTTTAGGGGGATATCTGTGAGTGCAGGTGACTATTACTGAGCATAATTATTAGGCCAACTTAACAAAAACAAATATAAACCCATTTAAATTTATTTATTTTTACCAGTGAAACCAATATAACATCTCAAACATTCACAATATACATTTCTGACATTCAAAAAACAAACAAAAACAAATCAGTGACCATATAGCCACCTTTCTTTGCAAGGACACTCAAAAGCCTGCCATCCATGGATTCTGTCAGTGTTTTGATCTGTTCACCATCAACATTGGCGTGCAGCAGCAACCACAGCCTCCCAGACACTGTTCAGAGAGGTGTACTGTTTTCCCTCCTTGTAAATCTCACATTTGATGATGGACCACAGGTTCTCAATGGGGTTCAGATCAGGTGAACAAGGAGGCCATGTCATTAGATATTTCTTCTTTTATACCCTTTCTTGCCAGCCACACTGTGGAGAACTTGGACGCGTGTGATGGAGCATTGTCCTGCATGAAAATCATGTTTTTCTTGAAGGATGCAGACTTCTTCCTGTACCACTGCTTGAAGAAGGTAGTCTTCCAGAAACTGGCAGTAGGACTGGGAGTTGAGCTTGACTCCATCCTCAACCCGAAAAGGCCCCCACAAGCTCATCTTTGATGATACCAGCCAAACCAGTACCTCCACCTCCACCTTGCTGGCGTCTGAGTCGGACTGGAGCTCTCTGCCCTTTACCAATCCAGCCACGGGCCCATCCATCTGGCCCATCAAGACTCACTCTCATTTCATCAGTCCATAAAACCCTAAAAAAATCAGTCTTGAGATATTTCTTGGCCCAGTCTTGACGTTTCAGCTTGTGTGTCTTGTTCAGTGGTGGTCTTCTTTCAGCCTTTCTTACCTTGGCCATGTCTCTGAGTATTGCACCCTTGTGCTTTTGGGCACTCCAGTGATGTTGCAGCTCTGAAATATGGCCAAACTGGTGGCAAGTGGCATCTTGGCAGCTGCACGCTTGACTTTTCTCAGTTCATGGGCATTTATTTGCGCCTTGGTTTTCCACACGCTTCTTGCGACCCTGTTGACTATTTTGAATGAAACGCTTGATTGTTCGATGATAAGCTTCAGAAGCTTTGCAATTTTAAGAGCTGCTGCATCCCTCTGCAGATATCTCACTATTTTTTACTTTTCTGAGCCTGTCAAGTCCTTCTTTTGACCCATTTTGCCAAAGGAATGGAAGTTGCCTAATAATTATGCACACCTGATATAGGGTGTTGAAGTCATTAGACACACCCCTTCTCATTACAGAGATGCACATCACTAATATGCTTAATTGGTAGTAGGCTTTCGAGCCTTACAGCTTGGAGTAAGACAACATGCATAAAGAGGATGATGTGGTCAAAATACTCATTTGCCTAATAATTTTGCACTCCCTGTACACATTTGTTTTTTGCAGCTGAGGTCTGAAGGGCTTTGGGACACCCTCCAACATCTTCGATCTCCTCCACCAGTAACAAAACAAGATCAAACATAATGTTATGTTGCTCACATTAGCAGAGGACAGTCAATGCCATATTTTTAAAGTTAAATGTTATTACTGAAGAATATCACCGTCTTAAACAAGAATGTTACATTACATTGTTTTTTTATTTTTTATTATCAGGTATTTGTAGGGCGCAAACAGGTTCTGCAGTGCCTATGAACATAGGTGGTATATAAAAAACAATTACAGGGATCAAATGGGTAGAGGGTCCTGCCGAGCGTTGCACTGTTGTAGTCGGCTCTTATGAAGGGTGGACTACAAAGAGCTGGGCTCATAGGCTTACATGCTATGGGGTTTAAGGGGATAGCAGTGGAGATAGGAAGGTTAGTGTAGGTTGAATGCGTCCCTGAATAGTAGAGTCTTCAGGAAACACTTGAAGCTTTTAAAACTAGGGGAGAGTCTTGTGGAGCAAGGCAAAGAGACATATTGTAAACAGGAATGTGATAGGTAACAAGAGAGGAGGAGAGTAGGAAATCATGAGCGGAGTGAAGGAGGTGGGGAGGGAGGGGGAGTATATGGTAGACAAGGTCTGAGATGTAGGGGGGAGCAATGCAATTGAGGGCTTTGTGTGTCAGAGTGAGTATTTTATGTTTAATCCCTGGAGGCAAGAGGAAGCCAGTGAAGGGATTGGCAGAGAGGTGCGGCAGATTGAAGAGCGTTGTGTAAGGAAGATGAGCCTGGCAGAGGCATTCATTATGATTATAAAGGAGCTAGGCGGCAGCTTAGGGAGACCAGAGAGGACGGAGTTGCAGTAGTCGAGGCGGAAAAGGATGAGAGAGTGGATTAAAATCTTAGTTGTCGTCTTGTGTAAGGAAATGTCTTATTTTAGCGATGTTTTTAAGGTGGAAGCGACATTCACTGAATGTGAGGAGGTAAAGAAAGATCTGAGTCAAGTGTGACCCCAAGACATCGGGCATGTGAGGTTGGGGTAATGATGGAGTTATCAACAGTTATAGAGACATGGGGGGTAGAGATTTTGGAAGAAAGGTAGAAAATAAGGAACTCAGTTTTTGGAGAGATTTAGCTTGAGGTAGTGAGAGGACCATCCAAGATGAGATATGAAGAGAGAGAGTTAGTGACACGGGTTAGCAAGGAAAGAGATAGTTCTGGTACAGAGAGGTAGATTTGGGTATCGTCAGCATACAAATGATAGTGAAACCCATGGGACTTTATTACGGAACCTAATGAGGACGTTTTAGATTGAGAAGAGAAGGGGACAGAGGACAGAGCCTTGCAGTACCCCAACAGAAAGAGGTAACAGGGCAGAGGATGCCCCAGAGAAGGCTACACTAAAGGTACGGTTAGGAAGAGAGAGCTGTGTTGCAGATGCAAAGGATTGGAAGACATGGAGCAAAAGAGGGTGGTCGACAGTATTTAAAGGCTGCAGACAGATCAAGGAGGATAAGTAGAGAGAAGTGGCCTTTGGATTTTGCTGTAAGTAGGTCATTGGAAACCTTAACAATTGCTGTCTTTGTGAGTGGAAGGGAGCAAAATCCAGATTGCAGTGGATCAAGGAGGGAGTTTAATGTAAGGAAACTGGGATAGACGTGCATATACTAGCTTTTCAAGAAGAGGGAGTAGGGAAATAGGGCGGTAGTTGCATGAGGAGGTTGGATCGAGAGAAGGTTTTTTTCAGGATTGGTGTGACTAATGCATGTTTAAGAGATGTGGGAACTATACCAGTACTGAGAGGGAGGTTGAAGATGCGTTGTAAGTATAGGGGGAAGGGTAGAAGAGAGGGAGGGGAGTAGTTGTGAGGGAATAGGGTCGAGGGGACAGGTAACGAGGTGAGAGGATAGTATAAGGGCAGAAACTTCTTCATCTGTAACAGGGGCAAAAGAGCTAAATTTATGGCTATGTGGGTTTTGGATGATTGTGAGCTTTTGAGGGGGTGGGAGACTGGTTGTATGTTGAGAGCTGATTTCATTTCTGATGTAGTTGATTTTGTTGTTGAAGTACCTGGCAAAATCTTGAGCTGAGAGAAAAGTTGTGGTGGGAGGTGTGGGTGTTTGGAGAAGAGTATTGAATGTGGAGAACAGACATTTTGGGTTTGAAGAAAGAGTAGAGATAAGAGTAGAGAAGTAATGTTGCTTATATAGATTAAGGCAGAATAGTAAGAGTTCAAGATGAAATTATAGTGAAGAAAGTCAGCAGAACTCTGAGATTTCCTCCAGTGTTGCTCAGCAGTACAGGAACACCTGCGGTAGGTACAGTGTCAGAGGAGTATGCCAGGGCAGAGGATGAGTATGTTTTCCGAGCTATGGTAGGTGGGGGGCCAGATTATCAAGGACCGATGTAAGGGTGGGAGTTATAAAGGCAGATAGATTCATCAGGACAGGAAAAGGAGGGGATGGAAAGAGAGAAGAGGTTCAAGAGAGCTAGCGAGCTGTTGCTGATCTAATGACTTGATACTTCTGTGAAGTTTAGTCAGAGGGGTAGAAGAAGGGAGAGTTGTAGGGAGGGAGGTGATGTTACAAGTGAGGGAGGTAGGTGGTCAGAAAGAGAAAGGTGAGTTTGTGAAGTTTGAGATAGTGCATCGATAGCTGATCAAGGGAGTGACCATCTTTGGGAGTGGGAGAGTCAGTTACAGGCCATTGTGACATGACAGGCCAAAAAGAGGAAGTGAGTTGCAGAAGTTGTTTTGCAGAAGAGGCAGTGGGATTATCAACAGGGAGGTTGAAGTCACCAAGAATGAGGGCAGGGGTATCTGAGGAAGAGGAAGAAAGGTAGCCAGACGGCAAAGTGATCTAGAAATAGTTGCGGAGCCAGGGGGGCAGTGTATGACTGCAACGCATAAAGAGAGGGGAGAGAATAAGCTAATCATGTGTGTTTCAAATGAAGAAAATGTGAGGGAAGAGATGGGCTGTATTTGTTGAAAGGTGCAACAAGAGGAAAGTAAAATACCAACACCACCTCCTTGTCTATTGTCAGACCTAGGAGTGTGGCTTAAGTGGAGACCCCCATTTGACAGTGCAGCAGAGGAAGAAGTGTCTGAAGGAGAGAGCAGGTTTCTGTGAGAGCCAGAAGGTTGAGAGAGTGGGAGATAAAGAAGTCATGGATAGAAGTAAGCTTGTTGCAAACAGAGCGAGAGTTCCAAAGTGCGCAAGTGAAGGGGGTGGTGGCTTTAGATGCAAGGAGGAATGAGATTAAGGTTACCTCTTGAATGGTACACATGGATATGCAGGGCAAGGAAGTTAGTGGGGACCAGGATTAGGGGAGATATCGCCAGCAGCAAGTATGAGCAAGAGGGAGAGTGACATGAGATGAGATGCGGATTTTCAGTAGTGAGACTGTTTTTTTGATGAGTTGCAAGGGGGGAGAGGTCTTTAGGAATGTGTGGAGTTCATGAATACAAAAGTAAGGTGAGGTTAAGAGATATTGGCTAATGAGCAGTACAGGTGGTGAGGGGTAAGAAGTAATTGAGTAAAGTAGTTTTGTTAAACAGACAAAAGGTGTCAAAAGGGATATTAAGACATTGTGCATTTTTTTTTACAAAAATAGTAATACAGTGTATAAAACTCAGTATTAAAACAGAACTTGCCTTATCCCTTGCCCAATCCTTGTTCAATTCTTGTATAATTCATTGTGCCTCACTTATAAATGTTCACTTAAGATTTGTGAACAGAGGATTTTACAAAACTGCTACCTAAGCCTGTATTGCTAGCTCTGCATTGCTTTCCCATAGCAGTGTTTACATTTATAGTAATGAGAAAGAGTGGGGCGTATCTGTCAGACCTATCAGTAAATTAACAGCGTAGGTCAGAATGCCATACACAAACTGTGTTAATACTTGGCTTCACCGCATAGCAAACACTGTTAGGCACACAGTTCATTATATATATGTTTTGAAAAAGTCAGTCCCTCTGGGTATCAAGCTGTTACAGTTCCGTTATACCATATAGTATTCGCTCACCAAATCTCCAGACCAGGCTGGCCTCCAAGCCTTCTCCTTGCGCGGCTGCTTCTGGTGTATCCGCCGGCCTCAGGGACAGTCACAGCTCTCCAAACATGTGACCGCTCCCAACGCTCACACAGCGTAGCCGCTTAGCAGGATAACTTTACCAAATGGATCAAGCCGCGTTCTTAGTCAACTGATTGTGAGACGGGGAGGACGATGACGTAGACAGGTAGCTGGTAAATGAAACAGCATCCAATAGGAATCGACAAAAAGAAGGGGTGTGTAGCCCAACTCCAAATGGGATAGGATAGAAATCCACAATAGCTCCAAAGTGTAAGTAGAGATGCCGGTAAAGCAAAGGTCAATCGGCTCAAAGGGTAACGGGCTGTCCTGTCTGGTGCAAATCCAAAATGTAACAGAAGGTTCGGACAGTCCGTTGATAAAATCATAAACTTTATTATGCAAACATGTGTTTAAAATGCTAGAACAAGCAGTGTAGACACGGTAGGTGTATCACCTAAGCTGGCTTACGAGTTTCGGCGTTAGCCGTAGTCATAGCCATAGGTGTAGGGTGTTACCCCTGTCTTATATAATACGTGTTAAAATGGTATTGGTTAATTAATACAAAAACAACAAAGAATACGCCTACTCAATTCTTACATGCCTTACACAATAACAATAATTGTAAAGGATACTTTGAAAAATACAAATAATATCAAAATGTACATAAATTCGCAAGGAAAAAAGTGATCATTGCAACAGCAAAATACAGGAACATTAAGTTATATACATGAAAAGCCTAGATAAATAATCTATGATAATAGATGATGCCTGAATATATAAATCTTGCATAAATAGATAGATTATCAATATTAAGAACAATATAGTACAATATAAGAGCACCAAGTTGAAACATACAAATATATATATACAAAATCATATTCAGAGGCAATGTCCATATAGTCAAAGGTATTCGTAGCTTACATATAGGTTCCCTCACACTATCATGTGACAAGATAGGAGTGTGACAGTACACATAGGTTGAACATTGCATCAAAAATGTGAATTTCCAAAATATGAACAGGTAGAATAGTATTACATGTGTGTATAATGTATATCTCTAGAATAAAATAATAATCCTAAACTTATGCTAATAGCCAGAGTAGTTTCCTCAGTCCGCTAATATGAAAATATATGCTAAACCTGGTAAGAATCAAAAAGCAAAATTAAGTTAGGACTATCTAAAACAACACACTAGATAGAGGTATAGCGGACACTAACCGTTATAGAGAGAAGCAAGGATATATATAGAACCTTTATAAGTAACCTTAGTGCCAATAGTGAAACTTTCACAAACAAAATTTGGCCATCATTAGAATGTAAAGGGGACTTTTGGATCAAACAAGAGATGCACTGGATATAACTATTCCCAAAAATTAATTAGGTCATATTTGGAATTGAGACCTTTGGAGATACGTGTTTCCAATTTTAAAGATCCAGTACATCTCTCGCTTGGCCAAAATCTGGTCCCTGTCACCCTCCTCTTTTGGGTGGTACTATCTTCTCTATAATGCCACTATCTAAGGGAAATCAACACATTTATTGTGCCTGATAGCAAAATGTTGCAACCAAAGGTGTGGCAGCTTTTCAAGTGACAATGTGGACAGATGTTCCCTGATCCTAGAGTTGGCATCTCTCCCAGTGAGTCCTACATATTGTATGTGGCAAAGTGTGCATTCTAAGAGATCACTATACACTCAGTGGTACAGTTTAGACAGGATTTAATATCAAAGCTCTCCCCTGTCACACATGATCTAAAGCTAGTGGTGATATATGCATAGTCACAGGGCCTACACTTTCTGTGCCCACATCTAAACATCCCCAGATGTCTTAGCCATGAAGATTCAGAGCTGTTGATCTGTTTTAATTGAGTGGGTGCCAATCTTGTGCCTAATGTGTGATTTTTGCGATATGAACATTTGAGGCCTAGTTTGGCCGTATCCTGTAATGCCTCATCAGCCACTAATAGTGCAAAATGTTTTTTAATTATTGCACAAATTTGGGAATATTGGGAACTGTACCCTGTCACAAAGTAAACCCCATCGCTACCTGTAGATCTGCAGGGTGCTTTATTCTTGGTAATTAGTGATTGTCTATCTATAGAATCTACCTCCCTCCTGGCTCTCACAATGTCTTTCTTAGGATATTTTCTGTCTTTTAATCTGACCACCAGATCATCATCAGCAACTGAGTAATCCCCAGGGTTGTTACAATTGCGTTTGAGCCTCGTGAATTGCCCCTTTGCTACCGCATATCTCACGTGCTCGGGATGACTGCTAGTAGCATGAAGGAGAGTATTCCCAGATATCGGTTTGCGGTAAACAGTTGAACCAATTGTGCCATCCTCATTACCAATGAGAGTCAGATCCAAAAAATTAATTGACACCTTATTGTATTCAAATGTGAACCGCAAGCCATCACTATTATTGTTAAGATAACCTACAAAGTCCGAGATGATATCCTGGGGACCACTCCATATCATCAGCAGGTCATCTATAAAACGCTTATACATTTTAATGTTATTGTCGATAGTGATTTCCCCTCCCAAAGACATGGATAATTTCCCCACCACCCCAGCACAAGATTGGCATAGGATGGTGCGAACTTGGCACCCATGGCCGTGCCACATCTTTGGAGAAAGAAATCCCCTTCAAATCGAAAAAAGTTGTGAGTAAGCAAAAATCTGGCCATCTCTACAATAAATCTCTGAAAATCTTCAGAATAATTGGTAAAATGAAATAGAAAGAACTGTAAGGCCTTCAACCCCATAGAATGGGGAATGGAGGAATACAGTGACACTGCATCTATGGTGAGCCACACATACTCCTTTTCCCAAGAAATATTCTGGACTATATTCAATACATGTTTGGTATCCTGTATGTGAGACTGCAATGATTGAACTAATGGTTGTAACAAAGCATCGAGCCATTCAGATGCATGTTCCAAAAGCGAATAGATTCCGCTGATTATGGGTCTTCCCTGTACATTGGAAAGGGACTTATGTACCTTTGGTAGATGATGGAACCATGGGGTTTTTGGATGATCCACTATTAAATAATCAACAGTCTGTTGGTCAATAAATCCACCCATGGATTCCATCATCCAAAAGACTCATCAGATCTTTCTTGAAATTAGAAGTTGGATCACCAGACAATCTGGAATATTCATCAGTATTATACAACTGTCTGT
Source organism: Bombina bombina (assembly GCF_027579735.1). Classification (NCBI taxonomy): domain Eukaryota; kingdom Metazoa; phylum Chordata; class Amphibia; order Anura; family Bombinatoridae; genus Bombina; species Bombina bombina. Next base: position 1,136,358,082 of record NC_069501.1, on the reverse strand, counting down.
GAGCCTCCGCAATGTACATGGCACGATCCATAACCACGACAGAACCGCCTTTGTCATGTATATAACTTAATGTTCCTGTATTTTGCTGTTGCATGATTAGTTAGAGTGTGTATATATCACTTTTTTCCTTTCGAATTTATGTACATTTTGATATTATTTGTATTTTTCAAAGTATCCTTTACAATTATTGTTACTGTGTAAGGCATGTAAGAATTGAGTAGGCGTATTCTTTGTTGTTTTTGTATTAATTAACCAATACAATTTTAACATATTATTATTATATAAGACAGGGGTAACACCCTACACCTATGGCTATGACTACGGCTAACGCCCAAAACGCGTAAGCCAGCTTAGGTGATACACCTACTTGTCTACACTTGCTTGCTCTAGCATTTTAAACGCATGTTTGCATAATAAAGTTTATGATTTTATCAACGGACTGTCCGAACCTTCTGTTACATTTTAAATTTATAGGCCAGAGCATTCAGCTGAATGCAACAAATTAAGTAATGACATGATCAAAGACTGTCAGAGTATTCATGGCAGGATTGTATGCCTTTAATATTATTCCTCCAATCAAGCACTCACGCCCCCCTATATAACCACACCTCACAAAGAAGCCTGTGCTTAGTATTTTGTTATTTTCCTTTTGTGATGGATAACTCCTCTCTATGCTCGCTGAACCTACTACTAACAAGTATTAACCAAGTGCTGTTTTTGTTATTGATCTACATCTCTTCCAGGTCCTTTTGTGTGTGGCTACCTCAGCTACAGGTTTTCCAACTCAGCGCAACTCTCTCTGCACACAGAAACTCAAACTTCCATCCATCCTGCAATCTGACTTTGACCTAGGAGATGATTTACTTATTAAGGTACCACTATTTGGTTTCCATAAACTTCAATATGCACTTACCCTAAAATCCTCTTGTAGCGGATTTAACTAACTGCTGCTGCCGTCTCCGCTCTAGTGGCGGTCCACACGCCACTCTCTGTCTCTCTCACTCTGCACAAGCAACAGGAAAACTCCGCCCAGTTTGCATTTGCAAATACGCTGCAGCCACAGAGTTTTACAGCGGACACGACTTCTAACGAACTGTAAGTTATTGGCATAACCTGCTTTCTCTGGCATTTTAACTTGTTTATTCACTCTAAGCCAGTCTGTAAATAGTAATTATTTATCATCTTCAATATTATATCTTGACTCTATCTTCTGATTACCATAACTATCTCTCCACAAGAGGACTCCATTTCTATTTTGATATCCAGATCTCTGTCTAGCCTATATATGAAATATTTTGCCTCACCACTAAAACACTATTCCTCTTGATTACACTTCCACTTAGTGTTAATCAAATTCATAGTGTAGACAAGCAATTATTCACTATATATTCAGTAACACATAAGCTGTCTTTCTATCAGAGACCATTGAATAAACCACTTCTAAGTTACAGAATCATATACACTGGAAGTCTGCATAAATGTTACTTGAAGACTTACATAATACTAAGCCTTAAAAATAAAAATCATGGAACAACCTGATTTACCCCAGGTAGTATATAACCTTTCTCAGAAAGTGGACCAGATGGGACAAGCTATTTTGGATCTACAACTGGAAAATCAAGTACTAAGAGAATTGGTTAAAGAATTTAAGGAGCAGCAAGCCAGTGCACCAGAATCACAGGTATGTGTACCGGAAATATTTTCTGGTGATAGAAAACTTTATAGGCAATTCAAAAATGCTTGTCATTTGTTATATAATTTGAAGCCTAAAACTTATCCCAGTGACAGTGTTAAAGTACTCACCACCATTTCATTTCTAAGATCAGAACCAAGGATTTGGGCAGATCATTTGTGTGAAACTAATGCACCCATCTTAAACTCCTTAAATGATTTTTTTCCATGCTCTGGATGAACTTTATTGGGATACTGATATACAGCTATCCGCAGAACAGAAAATGAGACACCTGAAGCAAGGCAAAAAAAACAGTTGAAGATTATATATCTGAATTTAAGTTGTATGCCTCTGATTCTTCTTGGAGTTTAGTGTCATTACGTAACCAGTTTAGACTTGGGTTATCTGAGAGTCTAAAAGACGAGCTTGCATGCATAGAGATGCCAACTACTCTGGAGGCGTTAATGAAACTAGCCACACAAATAGACCGAAGATTGAGGGAAAGAAAGGCAGAGCGAAACCAAACGGAAAGTATACCCAAGGCACAAGCATCTGGATATACTGCACAATCCAACTCATCCTCAGACCAGTCAACTCCCATGGAAATCAGAATCTTAAGGGGACCTCTCTCTGCTCAGGAGAGGTTACACAGAAGGACACAACGGCTGTGTATGTATTGTGCCAAGCCTACCCATACCGTCAGCGACTGTCCTATTCTAAGAAAAAACAAAAAGAGTAAGTTTACACACATACATAATTCTCAGAAACTTGAGAATACACAATCTTACTGCAACCTTTCTCTTCTTCTACAGTGGGACCTTAAGCGGTTGAATACCAACGCCATAATGGACTCTGGGGCCTTCGGCAACTTTATTGATATCACGACTGTAAAGCACAATAAAATACCTATTGTATTGAAAAAAGGGTCACACTGAACATATCACGGTTGATGTCATTCCTTCACCCCATTTTCCCATTGTTCTACAGGGAGTGCAGAATTATTAGGCAAATGAGTGTTTTGACCACATCATCCTCTTTATGCATGTTGTCTTACTCTAAGCTGTATAGGCTCGAAAGCCTACTACCAATTAAGCATATTAGGTGATGTGCATCTCTGTAATGAGAAGGGGTGTGGTCTAATGACATCAACACCCTATATCAGGTGTGCATAATTATTAGGCAACTTCCTTTCCTTTGGCAAAATGGGTCAAAAGAAGGACTTGACAGGCTCAGAAAAGTAAAAAATAGTGAGATATCTTGCAGAGGGATGCAGCACTCTTAAAATTGCAAAGCTTCTGAGCGTGATCATCGAACAATCAAGCGTTTCATTCAAAATAGTCAACAGGGTCGCAAGAAGCGTGTGGAAAAACCAAGGCGCAAAATAACTGCCCATGAACTGAGAAAAGTCAAGCGTGCAGCTGCCAAGATGCCACTTGCCACCAGTTTGGCCATATTCAGAGCTGCAACATCACTGGAGTGCCCAAAAGCACAAGGTGTGCAATACTCAGAGACATGGCCAAGGTAAGAAAGGCTGAAAGACGACCACCACTGAACAAGACACACAAGCTGAAACGTCAAGACTGGGCCAAGAAATATCTCAAGACTGATTTTTCTAAGGTTTTATGGACTGATGAAATGAGAGTGAGTCTTGATGGGCCAGATGGATGGGCCCGTGGCTGGATTGGTAAAGGGCAGAGAGCTCCAGTCCGACTCAGACGCCAGCAAGGTGGAGTACTGGTTTGGGCTGGTATCATCAAAAATGAGCTTGTGGGGCCTTTTCGGGTTGAGGATGGAGTCGAGCTCAACTCCCAGTCCTACTGCCAGTTTCTGGAAGACACCTTCTTCAAGCAGTGGTACAGGAAGAAGTCTGCATCCTTCAAGAAAAACATGATTTTCATGCAGGACAATGCTCCATCACACGCGTTCAAGTACTCCACAGCGTGGCTGGCAAGAAAGGGTATAAAAGAAGAAAATCTAATGACATGGCCTCCTTGTTCATCTGATCTGAACCCCATTGAGAACCTGTGGTCCATCATCAAATGTGAGATTTACAAGGAGGGAAAACAGTACACCCTCTCTGAACAGTGTCTGGGAGGCTGTGGTTGCTGCTGCACGCAATGTTGATGGTGAACAGATCAAAACACTGACAGAATCCATGGATGGCAGGCTTTTGAGTGTCCTTGCAAAGAAAGGTGGCTATATTGGTCACTGATTTGTTTTTGTTTTGTTTTTGAATGTCAGAAATGTATATTTGTGAATGTTGAGATGTTATATTGGTTTCACTGGTAAAAATAAATAATTGAAATGGGTATATATTTGTTTTTTGTTAAGTTGCCTAATAATTATGCACAGTAATAGTCACCTGCACACACAGATATCCTCCTAAAATAGCTATAACTAAAAACAAACTAAAAACTACTTCCAAAACTATTCAGCTTTGATATTAATGAGTTTTTTGGGTTCATTGAGAACATGGTTGTTGTTCAATAATAAAATGAATCCTCAAAAATACAACTTGCCTAATAATTCTGCACTCCCTGTAGGTCTCACTTGGTTGCAACTTCACAACCCCACCATTGATTGGTCCAGTCTCCAACTTACTTTCACTTCTTCCTACTGTAACCATACCTGTTTCCCACATCAGGATCTGCTACATTCAGAGTGTATTGATTCATTTCTACCTGACCAATATATAGATTTTACTGATGTGTTCAGTAAAACTGAGGCAGAAATTCTACCTCCTCACCGGATATATGACTGCCCAATAGAACTGATTCCAGGAAGCACTATACCGTTGGTCATTTATATCCATTGAGTCAGCCAGAACTTGAGCATTTAAAACAGTATTTACCGGAAAACCTACGTAAAGGTTTCATCAGACCATCAACTTCACCCACTGCCGCAGGGATGTTTTTTTGTAACAAACAAGGACACCACACTAAGACCTATAATTGACTATTGCGAACTGAATAAATGCACTTTTAAAAAACGCTATCCGGGGGCGGAGCAAACTACCAACATGGATGGTTGCACATGCAGAGAGCTCTGAACACTAGCAAATTAAAGAGGCCAACTATTACTTAATAACTGGTAAACAACTACCACAACAGCCTTCTAATAGTTCCTAGACTGCTCTGAAACTAATTTGTCCCCTCTCTGAGTTGTACATTCCTGCTATATCTATAAGACCGGGAGACACGGGGATGAAGTTTTGCGGCCTTGTTTGGGTATTGAATATGGAGGACCCTTACGCTACGCTATAGGGCTTGCTTAAACATCTAGAAGATAAGATGGACAACCACTTCGTTGATCTCACAGCAGCATATAGAGGCGTGGACAGAGATTATTAAGACTGGCCTAGTACAGTGACGCCGGCATCCATTAGGGTGGGAGACCAAAATGAGCTGCTTCATAACGATCCACCTGCACTGAATCGACAGGGAAGTTTACACCACTCCCGGCAGCAAAAGAGCTTTGTGAGAGTCAGATTGCGGTAGCAGCGGAACAACTCCTTAAACTAAAGAAGTATAGGGGTACTAGGATTCTTGGCGACAGATACATGTACCTGGCTCCCTGCGACTCTAACTTGTTCCCAGATAAGTCCCTGACTTCTAGATACTTCAGGAGGCTAAAGGCCCACAGCATTTTTTATGCCTATCGCTGCCGTAGCAGCGCAACTTACCTAAGCTCCCCTGAATACTTGTGTGACATTGTGTCACTTGTTTTACTGCCGGATGGGACCCAGCCGGGGTTGAAGCTGCTATGGAACGCTGTGGCTATCCAGATCACCGGGCAGAACACGGGATGGATCCGTCTGGGAGTCGGCTAGATTGGCGCTCTTTGTTTCAGCTGGGTATGAGATCGGACTCACACGGGACGTGCTCTGGCCTTAGCGCTCCTGAGGATAGACTTTAGTCACTGACACCAATGATTTATACCCGCTACCACTGTGGACACTTCATTCACATATATACCTCCCTCTGACATTAGGCACTACTATCATTTACTGAGTGCTGTTGCTTGTTATTTTGAATTCATTGAACTTTTCTCTAGTTCGGGACTGTACTTTGGCCCAAATTCTTTTGCCTGCTTGTACGATACTTATGCCTTGCTCATGTAACCCATGCAGGGACTCTAGAGGTTTATTATTGGGGATCTTGTCAAAGAACAGGGTTTGACTGAATACTCGACAGGGTTATGCTGTTACACACACCTCACGCCCTGAAGGTCTACATTCGTTTTTGGGGGGCTACGCCACTTATTTCTATTTTAAGATAGGGTTAAATTCTGCTCTACAGCTAATATGTTGGGTACTACCTTGCACTACACAGGAGGTCACTAACCTATACATCGACCTTTTTCTTCAGGTGGTGTAGTTTCCCCCTTAGGGGTTTCTACAATATTGCTGGACACTATAATACAGTTTCATAAAGTTTTTTTTCAGTAAGCTTGAATTTATATAATATGTTACCCTGCTAACAATACTCTATGATTTGCGGTGTCAGCCTATATGTTATATCATACATATTTTATATTACTATTCTATTTTACCCATATTTCTATTGTTATGAAAATTTCAGAGATGGCCCCATAATACCCGAAGCTATCTCCACTGTCTGCAGTTTAATGCTACGCTGATCATTGAATGCCAGTTTATTGTGTATTATTTTAAGTGTTAATATCGGTCATCAGCTTTATATATGCATTGTTAGTTTAGTATTAACTGCACATTTTTCTAGTGTGATTACCATACTCTCCCCTAGGTCTGTTCTGGGATTGCACTGTTTGTTGGTATATTTTCATGCATGTATTGCTGTGCATTTGAGCTGTACGTTATTCTTGTTTCTCTGCTTGTTACATGCTATGAGAATTGGAGTTAGTTAGAACTTCTAGTGTAATTAGCTTGTATTGGAGTTTACCGTTCATCAAAATATATTATTGATTTCTCTTCCCCATATTTGTTATACGCCTATATATGTTTCTCTCATATTTACAAACCTATTACTTGGCGTTCCACACAGCTAAACCAGTTCCTACCCATAGGAGGGCTCTTAATAACCCTATAGGGAACGATTGAAGTCCTTATACTATAGCACAATCACTTACTATCCTAATATAAAGCCCAATTTATTCAAGTTAGATCAACTTTTAATATTTTAGCTATCTATGTGCCATATAAAAAGTAAATTAGGGTATCTATTCAGATAAGATTAGAGCCAGGGAGGAGTCAGCTCTATAGTTTTATGGGGAGGGGGAATGTAGCAGGCGAGAGCCGCTCAAAATAGAGTAGGGGGGGGGGAGTGGAGGGTGGAGCCAGCTAGCATGTTGAGTTTGTAAATGCACTGGGATCTCAGAGCTTTCAAGAACACTACTAATGGAGTTATCCTCTATTTACGTCATGAGTAAATTTAAGCTAGCTTATGTAAAACTAAGGGTAGCTGCCTATAAAGGATACGAACAAGGGGAGATATTTATATATGTGAAGAGCAGAGGACTGCTACATGAGCCCCTCTCCTGGGACGATGTGGGTAAAAGGAGTAGGGGTATGACCTGCAGGTAATAAATGCCGGCGGGAAAGGGAGGAGAGGGGCCAGATGGAGGTAATATATCAGTGGGTATAAATGTAAAATATTATTGGACAACTTCAGATTTATCAAAGAGAACATTGCAAAAGCTCAAGCAACTCAAAAATGTTACTACGACCTATGTAGACGACTACCCCCCACATATCAAGTCGGAGATCGCGTTTGGTTATCAACTAAAAACCTTAAATTACATGTTCCCAGTAGAAAATTAGCTAAAAAATTCTGTGGTCCTTTCTCCATATCTAGAATCATCAATGAGAACGCTGTAAAAACCTTGAAGATTCACCCAACTTTTCATGTATCCTTGATCAAACCTTACACAGCTACTAGATCTACACTCCCAGTTCTCCCACCGTCTTTGACTCAGCAAGATTCTGAGGATTACGAAATCCAATCTCTCATTGACTCAAGGTATTACAGAGGTTCCTTGCAATATCTTGTCCATTGACAAAAATTATTTGGCAGAGGAGGACAGTTGGGAACCATCGTCAAACCTCAACGCGCCCAGGTTGATTTCTCAATTCCACCGGAGGTATCCTGATCGACCTAGATTACAATCTGTGGATCAGCTTGCCTGAAGAGGGGGTCCTGTCAGAGTATTCATGGCAGGATTGTATGCCTTTAATATTATTCCTCCAATCAAGCACTCACGCCCCCTATATAACCACACCTCACAAAGAAGCCTGTGCTTAGTATTTTGTTATTTTCCTTTTGTGACGGATAACTCCTCTCTAAGCTCCCTGAACCTACTACTAACAAGTATTAACCAAGTGCTGTTTTGTTATTGATCTACATCTCTTCCAGGTCTTTTGTGTGTGCTGCCTCAGATACAGGTTTCCAACTCAGCGCAACTCTCTCTGCACGCAGAACTCAACTTCCATCCATCCTGCAATCTGGACTTTGACCTAGGAGACGATTTACTTATTAAGGTACCACTATTTGGTTTCCATAAATTTCAATATGCACTTACCCTAAAATCCTCTTGTAGCGGATTCAACTAACGGCTGCTGCTGTCTCCGCTCTAGTGATGTCACACGCCACTCTCTGTCTGTAAAGAACTGTAAGTTATTGGCATACCTGCTTTCTCTGGCATCATAACTTGTTTATTCACTCTCAGCCAGTCTGTAAATAGTAATTATTTATCGTCTTCAATATTATATCTTGACTCTTCTGATTACCATAACTATCTCTCACAAGAGACTCCATTTCTATTTTGATATCCAGATCTCTGTCTAGCCTATATATGAAATATTTTGGCTCAACCATATAAAAACACTATTCCTCTTGATTACACTTCCACTTAGTGTTAATCAAAATCCATAGTGTAACAAGCAATTATTTACTATATATTCAGTAACACATAAGCTGTCTTTCTATCAGAGACCATTGAATAAACCACTTCTAAAGTTACAGAATCATATACACTGGAAGTCTGCATAAGTGTTACTTGAAGACTTGAAAAGACAGTCAAAGGCAAATTGGGAAAATTTGATTCAGGGTGAGATAAGTTAAAAAAAACAGACAATAGAATTTAGGGGAGTCTGGGTTTATACCATTAGTAAAATTATAAATTTAGGAATCAGGACAAGTATTTGCAAGATATCAGCAGAGTAAATACATAACTTATTACACAGACTACAGACAAATGCAAAAAGAAAGACTTGCAGTACAAATGACACAAAAACAGGGAAATTGGCAGGATTTGAATGCAGGGACCCAATACACATACCAAAGAGAGACTTGCAGTACAAATGACGCAAAAAACTGGGAAATTGGCAGGATTTGAATGCAGGGACCCAATTCGCATACCAAAGAGAGACTTGCAGTACAAATGATACAAAAAACAGGAAAATTGCCAGAATTTGAATGCAGGGACCCAATTCACATACCAAAGAGAGACTTGCAGTACAATGACACAAAAAACAGGGAAATTGGCAGGATATGAATGCAGGGACCTAATTCACGTACCAAAGAGAGACTTGCAGTACAAATGACACAAAAAAGCAGGGACATTGGCAAGATTTGAATGCAGGGACCCAATTCACATACCTGAAAGCAGAAGAGACAGTAGGTTAACTCAGCATTCCTTAGAACAGTGCTTTCCAAACTGTGTGTCGGGACACACTAGTGTGTCGGCAGCAGTGTGTAGGTGTGTCCCTGCTTCAGCACTAATTTTTTTTAATTGTATTTTTATTTTTTTGGTTTCTGATTTCCGCCTGCCTGCTACGCATATCACATGGTTGACACGTGATTGATGCCTAGGGGGACACAGATCATCTTAACCTATTGGTGCAGCTCAGTGGTAACTGAAACTATTCCCATTGGCGGCACATTGACTCCTGACTGCACATGTAGTCTAATTAATTGGCTCGTGGCTGCATGTGTAGTCAGTGAGTGGAACAGCAGTGTGTATGCAGTGCGGGCAGTAGTCAATCGGACTCACCGAGCTCTGAGGGCGGCAGCTTAAACGCTGAGCTGAAGTCAGTGGGGGTTTTTTTGCAGCTAGCTCCCAGTAGTGCATTGCTGCTCCTGATATATGGATAGGAAGTGGAAGCTTAAAAATGCTTGATGATGAAATGCGAGTGTCTTTAGCTAATATTCCACCAAATATTCAGAAACTGTGTTCATCCTATCAACCTCATACATCCCATTAAAATAGTAAGTAGCTATTGGTGTTATTAAACTTTTTTTTAATTCTTGCACATACTTACTGTTACTTGTAAATACATTTGTTATTATATACTTTATGTATGTGTCTATGTCTCTTAAAACAAGTTCGTTTAACCTCCAGTTTGTTAGTACAACTGAATTACTGTGTCGCGAAATAATGTAGGTCTAAAAAGTGTGTCACCAACATGAAAAGTTTGGAAAGCTCTGCCTTAGAAGATGGTCAATAGGCAGTTTGTTAGTTAGTAAACAGCAGTGTGGTGAGTATTGAGTATAATTCTTGTATAATTCATTGTGCCTCACTTATAAATGTTCACTTAAGAGATGTGAACAGATGATCTTACAATACTGCTACCTGTCCCATTTAGTTCTATGGCTTCCGCGACCTAAAGGGTGGTGGATTGAAAACTAGGTACGCTAAGTCGGAAAAGACGAGAGTGTAACTGTAGAATTTTTGATAACTTTGTGAGAGCTTTAAATAGTGTCGATTAGGAGGGTGAATGAACACAATTCCGCTCGAATTACACGGGTTTTCAACTCGCATCAATCTGCGTCGGATTGAGATTGCAGGATTGTATGTTACGTCACAAAATTCAACATTTGTCGATCTTGACGCTTTGATAACTATGGCGGATCAACCTCGTGACAATTACGACATGGAATTCCAGCGTATTTTCAGTTGACGCTTTGATAAATAGGCCCCAGTGTCTGTACATTATTCATTGAAATATTTCTCCTAATTAAAAATGTTAAGAACTTCTCTTTATTAAATCTTCAGTACCTCAATTAAAATTTCTGCTCCCCCATATTGGGCCTGGGCCAGATTACAAGTAGAGCTCTATTTAACGCTTGCGCTCATGCTCAGACACCGTCAGAAGTAAACTTTTAACGTGCGGAGGATAGCATGCATATTACAAATTGAAAGTAAAATGTTTGTGCATAAGCGATAGCCGGCGTGCGCTAACTTCAGGACTTCCTACATATATTTCTGGGCTGGACTGATCTTACTTGGCGGGATCAGACTGATATACTTGAAAAGCACAATTGGGCTAAAAGAGGCTGGTCCTAGGTGGTAACTCACCATAGAACAATTAGATACTGAGCTGTTGTTCGTTCCTAGTAGAGGCGCTTCTCTTTCTGTATATATATATATATATATATATATATATATATATTATATATATATATAAATATATATATTATAATATATATATATTTATATATATATATATATATATATATATATTTATATATAATATATATATATTTATATACAGATAAATATTGGAATATTGGAATAGCACATTTTCCCCTAAGTGAAGAACATTGGAATTTAAAATATTTACAGTACATACACAAATAAAGGGGACATTAAACACTTTGAGATGATAAGATAATATGATAAATTGTATAAATAATTAAAAAAAACTCTACAATATTCTTTTATTTATTAATTTTGTCCCCTTTTCCTGTAATTCCATTCTGAAATTGTGAGCTGTTCAGTTCCTGTTAGAAATGGAAGTGCAGAACACTGTTATATTCCACTCACTCTAGTGACCTTTTAATAACTGTCCCTAATTGGCCACAGCAGAGAAAGTGCATGGCTGTTCCCATTGTTTTATAGACATTAACATTTTACACTTATTTTGTCACTATTTAAACAACTAATAAAACTTTAAAAAAATACATCTACATGTTATTCTCAGACTGATCTTCTCTTTTAATGCATCATCCTATCTAGCATGTATTTAGGGCTAGATTACAAGTGGATCGCTAATTTACTCACCCGTTTGTGGGCACGCGATAAATAACCAGCCAGCCATCACAAGAAAAAGAACAATTCCCAGAAACAGGAACTGAAGGGACGCGCTCTTGTGGGTTAAATGTGGGTAACTAGGGTGCGTTGAGATTTTTGTGTTAATCCAAATGTCAAAAGTACCTGGGTTTAATCCAACTGGGATAATGCTTGAAATTTTAACCCCCAGAGAATGTTAAACCAAAATATGGAAACGTGCAAATCCCATAAATTCTTCTTTAGTAGAGAAGGAAAAAGGGGGAAGGGGGAGGTCGTTCCTCTGGTTCCCGGTGTGTGGGACAATCTAAGTAATCAAAAAAGAGAAAAAAGAGGGCGCCTCATAGTGTAAGTAAGTCTGAATATGACCACTTGTAAGAAAGAGGGATAAAAGGCTTACCAGAATGTGTTGCAACCGTACTCTTGACCGGTGGCTTGTGAGCGGGGCTAGCACTTATAAAGTGGCTAGTACACTGAATGGACCCGTTGGTTGGCTGTGTTTCCAAACTCCTGGGCTCAATACCAGTTGTAATTTCTCTGGCTTTGTTTCAGCTGTGTTCCAGGGGTAGCCACGCTTATGGCTATATATTTGGTATACCAATGTTCCTTGATGAACAAATAAGACAAACTTCCGAAAAGTTCCAAAGAAAAAGAAACTTTATTTCTTGTATTGCTGCAACGCGTTTCTTGACCAAATGAACTGGTCGTTTCCTCAGGCAAATGTTCTAAACAACCTGTAATTGGCTCAGGAGAGCGTATGTTGCAGAGCATTTGGTTCAGCAGTTAGCAGCATAACAGATGAGCAGGTGGAGGACAGTGAACTTTTCAAGCAGCTCTGGAGGAGGTAGACTGTGGACTGTTACAATTGGTAGCTGCCAGACACACCTGCATGATTTTATTGGTAGACAGCCCTTTAAATACAAAGGGCGCAACTATAGAGACATCCGTTTTTTTATCCTTTTGAAGAAGCCCGGCCGTTGACCGGGGGAAATGCATCAGGAACCATCTGACAGTTTGGAAGTGTCCTTGTCTTGAAGTCTCATTGTCCTCACAAAGCCACCAAGCACGCTCACAGGGTATCCGGAAAACCCTGTTTGACGCTTTGATGCAGCATTAAGAGGCAGTCCATCTTAGCCTATAGTGAGTGACGAGGAGTGCAATTGAATTGAATACTTTGGGGCCTATTTATCAACCCGTTAACTGTGCTGCATTCGCCGGCACCAATACGCTCGCCTAACATTGCCTAACATCGCTGCCGCGGACCTGAATATGCTCTCCATAATTATAAAAAAACTGTCAAAAAGCTGCGCACCAAGTACGGGGCGATGAGCAGCGGACTGTTGTTAACTAACAGTCATCGATCTCGCTGCTCTTCGGCTTTTTCACAGCTTAATTTATAGCCTGTCACTAAACACACACTATACTAAAATGTGTAACCCCTATCCCGCCGCTCCCGGAGCCCACCGTAACTAAAATTATTAACCCCTATCCTGCCGCTCCCGGAGCCCACCGCAACTAAATAAAGTTTTTAACCCCTAAACCGCCGCTCCCAGAGCCCACCTCCACTCTAATAAATGTATTAACCCCTATCCCTCTGCTCCCGGAGACCACCACCACCTACATTATACTTATTAACCCCTAATCTACCACCCTCTACACCGCCGCCACCTACATTATGTTATTAACCCCTATCCCTCCGCTTCCGGAGCCCACCGCAACTAAATAAAGTTATTAACCCCTAAAGCGCCAGCCCCCCACATCGCCATAAACTAAATTAACCTATTAACCCCTAAAGCGCCAGCACCCCACATCGCCATAAACTAAATTAACCTATTAACCCCTAAACCTAACAATCCCCTAACTTAATATTAAATATTAACTCATCCCTATCTTATTATAAATTTAAACTTACCTTTAAAATTAAATTAAACTATATTAAACTATTAATTAATCTACCCTAAATATTATACTGAAATTACATTAAACAATATTAAAATTACTAATTAATCTACACTAACTATTATAATAAAATTAAATTATACTATGTTAAAATAAAAATTAATCTACCCTAACTATTATACTAAAATTACCTTAAACTATATTAAAATAATAATTAATCTACCCTAACTTTTAAACTAAAATTACATTAAACTACAAATTAAAATAACTATATTCTACATTTAAACACCTAACCCTATTTAAATCATTTAAATCTACACTAAAAAATTACTAACTTACAAAAAACTTACAACTAAGTTACCAAAAATAACAAACACTAAGTTACACAAAAAAATAAACACTAAGTTTACAAAAAATAAAAAAGAAATTATCAAAGATTTAAACTAATTACACCTAATCTAAGGGCCCTATGAAAATAAAAAAGCCCCCCAAAATAAAAAAAACCCTAACCTACAATAAACTACAAATAGCCCTTAAAAGGGCCTTTTGCGGGGCATTGCCCCAAAGAAATCAGCTCTTTTACCTGTAAAAAAATATATACAAATACCCCCCAACAGTAAAACCCACCACCCACACAACCAACCCCCCCAAATAATAAGCTAACTAAAAAAACCTAAGCTCCCCATTGCCCTGAAAAGGGCATTTGGATGGGCATTGCCCTTAAAAGGGAAATTAGCTCTTTTGCAGCCCAAAACCCTAATCTAAACATAAAACCCACCCAATAAACCCTTAAAAAAATCCTAACACTAACCCCTGAAGATCGACTTACAGTTTTGAAGATCCGACATCCATCCTCCAAGAAGCCGGGAGAAGTCTTCATCCAAGCGGCAAGAAGTCCTCCAAGAAGCCGGCCGAAGTCTTCATCCAAGCCCGCAGTAGTCTTCACCCAGACGGCATCTTCTATCTTCATCCATCCGACGCGGAACGGGTTCATCTTCAAGACATCCGACGCAGAGCATCCTCTTCTTCTGACGGACTAACGATGAATGAAGGTTCCTTTAAATGACATCATCCAAGAGGGCGTCCCTTAGATTCCGATTGGCTGATAGAATTCTATCAGCCAATTGGAATTAAGGTTGAAAAAATCCTATTGGCTGTTGCAATCAGCCAATAGGATTGAACTTCAATCCTATTGGCTGATCCAATCAGCCAATAGGATTGAGCTTACATTCTATTGGCTATTCCAATTTGACTAAATATGGGTTATGCCTTTTGGACTCTAACGCTCCAGTTACTTTCAAAATGTTTTCAATTACATCTTTAAAGATTTCATAAATAACATAGTAACATAGAAAAAGAGTTTGAGAAAAGACAGAAGTCCATAGAGTTTAACCTATACAAATCTTAATATACTTACAGAAAAGCTCCAGTTTATCTTAAATTAATCCCATTAAAAAGGGTGACCCATTTAACACAAGCAATTTTATCCCTGAATTCTGTTTCTAGACAGAAATGTATCTAAACCATTTTAAAACGTATCTAAGGTATTGGCATTTACTACCTCCTCGGGTAATGAGTTCAGCTATTTAATTGCTCTTACAGTGAGAAAACGTTTACACTGCAGGAAATTAAATCTCCTTTCCTCCAGCCTTAAATTGTGACCTCTTGTCACAAACAATTTTCTTGGAATAAACTGAGCTTCTGCCATCTCTTTATATGGGCCTTGGGCCTTGAATATATTTAGATAAAGTAATCATGGCTAAACTCTCCTCATAGCTGTAATGTCTTTTTTTGAGATCAGTCCCGAGAACTGCACTCCATACTCAAGGTAAGGTCTTAACAGGGATTTATATAGTGGCAGAATTATGCTTTCCTCCCTTGCATCAATGCCTCTTTTAATACATGCTTGTACCTTATGAACTTTAGAAGCCACTGTCCTGCATTGTGCGCCCATCTTTAGCTTGTTATCTATTACTACTCCCAAATCCCTTTCCTCCTAAGCCTAGTCCCATTTAAATAATACATTGCCTGCTTATTTTTACTTCCAAAATAAAGAACCTTGCATTTTCCAGTATTAAATCTCATTTTCCATTTACCTGCCCATTCTTCTAATTTTTTGTAGAGCCCCTTGTAAAGCAAGTTCATCCTGCCCTGAACTTATGACCTTACACAACTTTGTATCATCTGCAAACATAGAGATTGTTGCTATTTTGTCCTTTCTCCAAGTCATTAATTAAAATATTAATGAAACACTGTTTCACTTTTGTAATTAATCCTGTTCATCAATTTGTGTACATACTATTCCACATTTGACAGCCTGAATATTCTTACTGTCATTGATTTTCCTTCACCTTTCTGTGGAGATTGTTTCCTTGCACTCTGCACAGAGAATTTTCTAAAGATACCGATGATGATGCTGTTGTTCTATCCCCTCTGTCCCCAACTTTGGCAGGAACCCCTGTACCAATGTTACTAGAAATAACAGTCAGAAGTCAGTTGATGTGTGCATCCCCTACATAATCCTTGCCCTTCCTGCTTAAAGGGACATTAAACACTAAATAAATGCTAGATAGAATGATACATTGAAAGAAAAGATATCATGTATATGTATTTTTTAAAGTTTCATTAGCTGCTTAAATATTGACAAAAATAAGTGTAAAGTTTTAGGCCTAGATTTAGAGTTGGGCGGTAGCCGTCAAAACCAGCGTTAGAGGCTCCTAACGCTGGGTTTTGTGCTACCGCCGGTGTTTGGAGTCAGT